>NW_027187349.1:14009787-14010586 GCF_028583685.1 Petaurus breviceps papuanus
CCTCTCCTCTCCTCTCCTTTCCTTTTCTTTTGGCTTTTTGGAGGGCAATTGGGGTTAAGTGACTTGCCCAAAGTCACACGGCTAGTAAGTGTGTTGAGTGTCTGAGGCTGGATTTGAACTCAGGTCCTCCTGACTCCAGGGCCAGTGCTCTATTCATTGTGCCACCTAGCCACCCCACTAATGATATTTCTATAAGGCCATTTTGAGCAACCCAAGCCATATGCCTTAATAATCTATGTCCTCTTTTAAGTTTTCTCTTCTCAACACTAAAAAGCTCATCTTCCCCAACTGCTCTCTGGTCTCCAATACTCCCACTGTACTATTGACCTCCCTCTATAAGCATTCTAGTTTGTCAGTATCTTTCTTAAAATTTGGTGTCAAGAAATAAATATAATACTCTCCTTATATTTTGATATGGCAAGATTATTAACTTAATATTTCTAGACATTATTAATGAAGTCTTAATATAATTTAGCTTTTTTGGCTATGTGACATACTGTTAGCTTATATTGAATATGAAGCCCTTGAAGTCTCTTTTTCATAGCTTTATTTTCATTCTTCATCCTATAGATGTACATTTAATTTTTTAACCCAAGTGCTATACTTTACATTTATTCCTATAGAATTCAGTATATCCCTTTGACTTTTTGATTGCTTTTTAATTATGATTGACAGAAAATATTAATTTTGATGGCCAGGAGCTGCCCACTTCACTTGGGATTTTTTGGCTTTCTCTCTCTCTCTCTCTGTTTCTTCCTTCCTTCCTTCCTTCCTTCCTTCCTTCCTTCCTTCCTTCCTT
>NW_027187349.1:14010596-14034552 GCF_028583685.1 Petaurus breviceps papuanus
CTTCCTTCCTTCCTTCCTTCCTTCCTTCCTTCCTTCCTTCCTTCCTTCCTTCCTTCCTTCCTTCCTTCCTTCCTTCCCTCCTTCCTTCCTTCTTTTCTTTCTCTCAGCTTTATTTATTTATTTTTTCTAATTAAAGGGGCCATCCCTTCACTCACTTCTTAAAGAGGCCTATTCACTGAATGGGCATTACCTCACTCTAAATGAGTATCTTAAAAGGCTTTAGCCTAAAAGGGCCAGGGTCACTCTTTGCATCCTAGGTCATCTCCAGTCATCCTGATGACTATATGGTCACTGGATCCAGATAGCTCCAGAGAAGAAAGTGAGACTGGTGACCTTGCACAGGCCTCCTTCACTCAAATCAAAGTCAATGCAAGTCACGTCATCATTTCCCTGATCATCTTAAAAATCATCCATAAATTTATGTCATCAAAAATTGATTTAATTGACAAGATATTTTTCGTTCAAATCATTAATGTTTGTTGAATTTAACTGATTTGATAAAAAATGTACAGACCAAAGCCCAGATCTTCATAATACTCACTAGAAGCCTACAGGCATGTATCAATCACTTAATCACAATTGCTTAATTTTAGTCATTCAATCTATTCTGAATTTGCCTAATTGCACTATTATTTATATAATACCATGTTATTTTGTACACGAAATTATCATGAGACTTTGTCAAATGGCTTGATAGATTGACATCATTCCTCTAATAATCCATCAGTCTAGTAACCCAGTTAAAAAAAAAAGAAAGTGATTAATATTGCATGACTTGCTCTTGATAAACTAACAGTACTTGTTAATAACATCACTTCCCTTTCTTAAACATCATAAACCATCCTTTTAATAATATATTCCAAAATTTTGTAAGGAATGTAAGTTAACGCTCCTTATTTGAATAAGTCACCAGTTTATAGTTTGTAGAATCAACTCTTTACCTCTTTTTAAAATGGCTAATTTGCCCATGTCAAGTCATGAGAGACTACTTCTGTTCTCTAGTTTAAAACAAACAAAAAACATTGACAGATGCTCAGAAAGTTCCACTTCTAGGGGAGCACCACAGCATAAGGGAAAGTGCCCTAAGTTTCATATTCATGAGATCTGAGTTTGCATCCTGTTTTAGTCACTAGTTATAAAGTCCCTTAATCTCTTAAGAGTCTCAATTTCCTCATCTATAAAGCAGGGATAATATTACTTGCAATATCCCTATTGAATGAGGTTTTAGAGAGTTAAGTGCTTTTAAATGTTAAATATTGATATAAATAAAAGTTTGATTCTTTCAGTAGTATGGAATGTATTTTGTCCAGACAAACTTTCCTGAACTCATTGAGAGAAAGTAGATGCTTTCTTATAGCATCCTCAGGCATCTTGGATTTCAATTTCTGTTAATTATTTTCATACTAACTTTTCTAGTTTAAAGATTATTTTTCTTGGTAGAGAAAGCAGAAGCAAAATATGAGTTAAGTAGCTCAGTTATCCATTATCATTGTCTCATCTCTACTGAGAAACACTTCAATGATTTACTTTAGTTCCCTGAACTCAACACATAAAAATCATTTTTGTTATCCTTCATATTTGTTCAGAGATTCTACACAGACAAAATTAATGCACCTAGAAAAAGAAGTAAAGTGGGTGAATAGGGAGGGGGAAATCTTTGCATCAGATTTTTCTGATACGGGTTTGGTGTTCAAGATAGACAATGAATAAATATGGTTGATTGTTGACTTCTGTTCTCAAAGAGGACCAAAATGACCTCACCGTGGTGGGGTTAAAATACAGTGTGTCTGATTGTGGTTGATCAGACCAATATGATGTTGGAAGGTTTTACCACAGGTTGGGCACAAGTAGTCCATATGAGCAATTGGAGTGCTGATGTCTCTAAATTTGTGCATCTCCCTTTTCTTTTCAACTACTACAATTCTACTTTGCTTATAGAGTGATGCAAGGCACACCATGCTGGGCAGTCCTGTGCTAGTGTCTCCTATGTCTCACAGTCAATTCCAGAGTTCTTCAGAAACCCTAAGAGTGTCCTTGCATCACTTCTGACCTCCAGAGTTCTTGTCTTGTGTGGGTTCTTTATAAAATAATCTTTTAGATAAGTATATATTTGGCATTCGAACAACATGGCCAGACCACAGTAATTGTGATCTCTATAGTAGAGTTTGAATGCTTAGCATTTCACCTTGAGTAAGGACCTCAGTGTGTGGTACCTTATCCTGCCAAGTGATCTTCAGAATCTACCTAAGACAATTCAAATGGAAGTGATCTAGTGTCACTGGTATACTGTTCAGATTTCACAACAATGAAGTCAGCACCACAGTTCTGTAGACCTTCAGTTTGGTACACAGCCTAATATCTTTTTCTCTCCCACACTTTCCTTTTGGGCTTCACAAACATTGAGCTTACTATGGCAATGAGTGTATCAACCTTATCATCTATTGGGTTCTGCTTCTCCTAAGACTGCTTTCTTTGAAAATCGCTCCCATTTCTGCCTTATTATCTGAAGCTGTTTTTTCAATGGATCTTCATACCATGTCTTATGCCCATGTTGACTTCAAATTTTCTACCCAATTCAACTTATAACATTGCTTGGTTGCTACTTAAGGCCCAGTGTCAAGTGCATGTTTATGTAGTTCACATTTTCCCTCTTCATATATTGTGTTAAAGAGGGCTTTTTTAATGCGAGGGGTGGGGAGGGTATGTTTAAATGATACCATGGCCTTTTCAGTAACTGAATAATCAATATACTAGGGCAGAGCTGCCAAACTTACCCCTTTAATAGTGGAAAATTTCCCACTGGGGCCCACTGGATTAAAATATAATTGGAAAATGTTTTAAAAAATAAATAAAAATACAATGCAACATAGATAATGTTATTTTGTGATTTTCAAAGCCAATATGGCAGGGATCCATTTCTACTTGAGTATAACATTATTTCCTAGGGCATCTTCTTACCCAGGAGGAATGTGTACCAGGGGGCATGTATTGTTTAGACAGCCATATTCTCTTTAACATGAATTCCTTTGGTAAATATGAACTTTGATACCATAAGATCAGTGATATGGTTTTGATCTATGTAAAAGAAGATGGACTCAATTAACCAACCAGCATTTATCAAGCATTGACTGTGTTCCAGGCCCTCTGGGAGGCCCTAGGGGTACAAATATAAAGAATGGAACCATCTCCACTCTCTAGAGGTGAATGAAAGTTAATGACCAATTCACATACTGATGGAGAGAATAATCTCAAAGAGGACCTACATTGATACAGCTTCTTTTGACCCCTAAAGAACTCTATTTCCTCCCAGTAACTATGGCTCAAAAATTCAGTTGTCTTTGATTCTCCTGTTTCCCATATTCTAACAGCTACACTATTGTTTCTAATTCTACTACATTTCTTGGCTCCATCTCCTCCTGTCTACTATTAACTATAGTCACCTTAGGTTCAGCCTCACATTTCTTCTTGTTTAGATTACTACAAAATCCTCCTAACTAGACTTTCTGACTCTTGTCTATTTCCCCTCCAATACATCATTGACACTGACTCCTGAGCAATCTTTCTATTCAACTTCTAGGAACATATCACTTGAGAAATCTTACCAATGTGTCACTCTGATAACGCCTGGACTATGCTTTCGCAAACTAAAACCTACAGTGGCTCTCCATTGACTACTGAATAAAGCATAGACTCTTGATCATTGCATTCAAGGCATTCCTCAATCTTACCCCCAAATTCCTTTCTAATCTTATGTAATACTATGAATGTTCATGTACTCTATATTCTATTAAAACCTTACTATTTTTAATTTGTTGCTTGTCTAGCTCTCTACCATGTTTGTGCCTTTGTTTATTTAATTCATTGAGTCAAAGTCTTTCATGGATTACCTTGAAATAGTGCTCTCTGTACCCTGCATCTATTTACCACCCTGACTGGATCACCAGACCTTACTTAGAGAAAAATAATAGGGAATGGATTCAAGTAGGAGCTTCCCAACTGCTCTCTCTTTCAGGATCACAATTCTAGAATATATTCCAGGAGGATGGATTAGAAATACAGGGTTTTTAGCATCTTTAGAGTTTTAGACTTTACAGTAAATTCTGAACTATTACTTCTGAATAGGAGAGAAGACTAGTGTATTCCCTACATAGGGTGTAGGCAAACTTTAGTATATGAATTTGTTCCATAGATATGTGGAGAGTGGGAAGAGGCTGTAGGTATGACTCTAGCTTGCTGACAATTATAATCTCAGAACAAGACTAGAACAAAACTACTAGAGCCAGAAAGAATTGAGCATTAGCTGAATATGGTTCTGCTCTACTGCTTCCTTCAATAATCTTAACTAATCTTTGGGATTTTTGCCCAATTTTACTAAAGAAAAGTGACTCACTCAGAGTTATACACAAACAGTGACAAAACTCACTGAAAGATAGAGCTTTCAAAATTTTTCCTTTTCTTTGTCTCAATCATAATTCCAAAAAAAGATGAGAGGCAAATACAAATAAGGAAGATTGTCAACTGAATAGTTACAGAAGGGTAAACTTTGACTCATATTTTCTTGAATCCACTCCAGTCAATGTCTAGCACTTGACTCATCCTATCACTTACACCTTATTTGCCTGGCAATATCCCTGTTTTTAAGTTATTGAAGAGCCTATCCTAGATATTAGGAGTAAATAGAGATATATAGTATCTTATCAGACTTTCTCCATTCTATATCCATTAATGTACTCTAGGGTCCATTCTTCCTTTTGAAGTATTTACTCATTCATTTAATAAACATTTATTGAAATAGGTATTATTTGGAGGACAATGCCAAGATGGTGGAGTGAAGCTAACATTTTTATTAAGCTTTCCCAACATACCCTTTACAAAATCTAAAAAAAAATACTAAACTGAATTCTGATTGGGAAAGTCAAGAAAAAGCACAGTGAGTTATGTTTCTAGCCTAGGGCAGCATAAGAAGTCAGAAAGTGAGGCCTGTAAACCCTGGGGTGGGTAATGGCTGTAAGTTCTGCTAGGCAGAAGCAGCAATGGCTGTGGGCTATGGAGGTTGCAGCAAAAGAAACAGCAGTGGTCCCAGGAATGGTAAGGGCATTGAACACCTAATCAGAAAGAGATCCCAAAGGATCTCTGTACTAGTATTGGAAGGAGAATCAGGTGCCACTTGGCAACTCTGTGCCCATTACCTTGTTCCAGAGTATAGTTCTAGAGTACAGAAGAGCAGTTGCAGTCATGAGGAAGCCAAGACCCTACATGGATAATGAATAGAGTACAGACTAGGAGGGCAGTAACCAGATCTCTCCTTGGGTCACAGCACTTTGGAACCACTGAAAATTTACAGGCTCCCTCTAAGTTGTGAAAGCAGTAGAAAGCTATTAAAAACCAAACCAAACCAGAAACTCAGGCCAGATTTTCCATCCAGCCCTCCCCAATCCCAGAAGTGAACAGAAACCAACTCTAATATAAAGTCCAAAGTCAAGAAATAGGCTGGAAAAATGAGTAAACGGAAAAAAAAATAATCTGATCATAGAAATCTATTGTGGTGACAGGGAAGCTCAAGACACAAAATCAGAAAGAGGCAAAGACTTGAAAGTGTCTTCAAGCAAAGCCTCAAAGAAAAATGTAGATTTGGACACAAGCCCAATAAGAATTCCTAGAAGAGATAAATAAAGAGATTTTTTAAAGGGCAAAAAAAAAAGATTTTTTAAAAATCTGTATTATTTGCAAAAGTACTGTGTTAGGATTTATGGGGAATGCAAATGAATCAGACATCATTCCCTGTTCTCAAAGAATATATAATTGTATAAATTTAGAAACAAGATTTCATAATTAGAAAATGGAAAAGATTTATTTTAAAGGGACCTCAGAAGTTCCCTAATTCAAGCCATACCTAATCAAGAATTTCTTCCAAAATATCATGAGATATCACTTGATCAAATCCCTCTCATCACTTCTCCCCCACCTTAATTTGTGAAGTTGATTTTTTTGAACCCACATTGAACTTTACATTCATCATTGTTATTGTTTACCGTTTCATATTCAGTCAAACTTTTTAATCTTGAGGAGATTTTAGATTCTGACTTTGTCATCCAAAATGTTATCTATGCATTGCACCTTTGTGTCTTCTGCAAATTTGACAAGCATTCTTGCTTTGACTTTGATCCCTAGACATTAATAAAGAAAAAAAAAGAGTTGACTTTAAAAATTCTCCCCTGTCTAATATTTGGGAACATTCTTCCTTCTCAAATCATAGGATGTTAGAGATAAAAAGGACCTTGAAATTATCTAACCTACCCTCTCCTAACTTTATAGATTAGGAAATGAAACCCCAAAAGTTAAGATGCTTACCCAATATCACAAAGACAGAGCTAGAATCTAGGTGGCCTGAATCTCATCCACGGCTCTTTTTTACTGCATCATGTGATCTCTCTAATTATTGGCTGTTTGTTCTTAAATACCACTTTGAAAGTATTTGATGACAGTTCTAAATGGACAATGTTCACAAGATCATTTCAAGGTGGGAGGCAGAGATCCTCACCTGAGTATGTAAAATATAAAGACCTCTAGTCTTAAGTTCTCATTCTGGGATTTTACACATAATAACTTTCAGTTCTTCACTTCTATTACCTAAAAAATGGATCTAGCAAAATGAATCAGCACGCCTGCTTAACACGACTGCTTTAAGGAAGAATCAGAAATATGCTGACTATAAAGTCCTTGCAAATACAAAAAAATAGTTAATATAGCTACTGTTCTTGACTAGAATACAGATATTCCTATACAGAAATCAGGAAACCCACCGCACAAAGGGTCAAAACAAAACATTGCTTTTAGTAGAAGCCATAGTCTTCTATGACACCTGGTCTTACTAAAATTCTACTTAAAGTCAAATTTCACCACTTGAGTTATTATTATTATTATTTTCATTTTTCATCTTGCAAATGGTTTACAGACTTGCTGGCTTTCTTTGAATCTTCTAGTATTTTGCAATTCAACTTCAAATTCTTTGGCATGGATGCAGCCTTGAGTGTGCCAATGTGAGCAAAGGGTGCTGAGTTTGGGGAAAGACAAATGTCCTGCAAAAGAAGAGATTGTGGCCTAATGATATAGAAGCATGTAGTTGTATGTTGGCTCATCATATTCAATCATTTCTCATTTTTCTCTCTACAGGAGCTTAGGATAAAGCAAGGGAAGAGAAGAGAGCTTGTCAATCAACAGTCTCTATTCTGCCCTCCTCTTTGAATTTCCAAAGAGTATGACAAAAACAGTAATTATTTTAGTTTTTCTCTTTGCTAACACACAGTACTTCATAGCTGCAGCCTGTAATAATCTTTTCTGGAGACAGAGCATGTGTGAGAGGATGTGAAGGGATGTCTGGCTAGAAATTATTTGTTGAGAGTTTAATTCAGTTTGAGAGAAAGAGAGAGAGAGCATGGCAGATGAAATGGAAAGCCAGCTTTGGAATCAGAAAGACCTGGGTTCAAGTCTTGTCTCTGACTCAAATTGTATATGGGGCCACAGGAAAGTCACTAAATCTCTCAATGATCCAGGCTACTTTCTAAGACTATGAATTACAGATGTGTAACCAATGTGCATCAGCAGAAAGTTTTCTCAAATGGGAGTTGCTTACACTGATGAAACTGCAAGTCCAGACAAAGAAATAATTCAACCATTTTCCAAATGCTCAGGGTATAATGGGAAGTAAGTAACATGTACTTGTGCTGAAGCCATTTCAAGGTCCAAGGAGAGTGATCAGATGACCTTCTTTTGAAATCAACCTAGCGATTCAATAAAGGAAGCCACAGAATTTTTAAATAGATGACAGATACAATATGCAGTTATAATAGGAAGATCATGAATGTATTACTACAAATTTGTTTACCTTGATCATTATCTTCTTTAGGGTAGGGAAATGTGTGTTTGTTTGCATTGCTAATAGGATTTAGTAAAGTGTCTTCTACAGTGATGTCTCAGAATATGTTTATTTAATTTTATTTTCTTACTAAGGTCATAAAGAAAATAAAGGCATAAAGAAAATGAATTTTTATCCACTCAAGGACAATTGTTTTCTATATGTTGTCTTTACAATATTAAGTTGCTATGTTACTCATCCCTGACCTCTTCTTTTGTTTAGCCTCAAAGTCCCACATGGAATTTTAGGAAATAAAGCCCTACGAAGTCAATTGCAGTTTGAACGAACCTATTAAAGTAGTCCTGATTAATAGTAGGCATTTCTAGGTTCTTTTGTATTGCTTTATTCTCATTTCTTCCTCAGTGTTTATGGAGCAGCCAGATATGAAGTGTCTTAGACCTTAAATTCATATATATGGCACCTTTGTAGTACTTTTTATTTACTATTCTCGAATCATGTTCCTGGAATTCTTCCTAGCCAACTATGTTGTTTGAAAGTTGAAGTGAAGGCGGCTAGGTGGAATAGTGACTAGAGCACCGGCCCTGAAGTCAGGAGGACCTGAGGTCAAATCCAGCCTCAGACACTTAACAGAAAAAAAAAAAAAAACTAGCTGTGTGACCTTGGACAAGTCTCTTAACCCCAATTGCCCTCCAAAAAGCAAAAAAAAAAAAAAGTGAAGTGTAGGGGTGGGAGAGAGAATTCCGGACTTGCAGAGGTTAACCAGCTTATATATACTGCCCTTTACTTGCACCTCCCCACCAGCCCTCTAGTTGCTTAGCACAATTCCTTGTACAAATATATCAAGGGCCTGTGATTCCATCACTAAAGTTTCTCTATTTTTTGAGACTCAGAGAGATTGTGATATGTCTATGATCACACAGCTAGTAAGTATCAGAAGAGGGATTTGCTTGATCTAATACACTATGCTGACTTTCAGTACTAATAGGTGATTAATAACATTTGTGGAATTGAATTAAAATCACTTTACAGAAAAAATGACATACTAGAATTCAAAGTTGAACTTTACAGATTAAATAGGTGTATTACTGATATTGGCACTACCTAATCTATAGTATTTTTTTTTTTGAGGAAAGCCATTTGTAAACTAGATCTGGACTCAGACATTTGCTAGCTATGTGAACCTGGGCAAGTTACTTAAGCCTGTTTGCCTCAGTTTCCTCATCTAAAGAAGGAAATGTCAAACTGTTCCAGCATCTTTCCCAAGAAAGCCTCAGATGGGGTCCCAAAGAGTCAGACACAACTGGAAATTACTCAACAACAACAAAATGTACAAGTGTTATTACTAATCCAGCAGCTAGGTGACACAGTGGATAGAATGCTAGGCCTGGGTTCAGGAAGATTTATCTCCCTGAGTTCAGATCTGGTCTCAAACACTTACTAGCTATCTGACTCAGGGCAAGTCACTTAACCCTGTCTTGCCTTGATTTCCTTATCTGTAAAATGAGCCAGAGAAGGAAAAGGCAAACTGTTCTAGTATCTTTGCCAAGAAAATCCCCAAATGGAGTCACAAAGAGTCAGACAAAACTAAAACGACTGGGCAACAATTATTATCCAGTTAACCCATATGTACTTTTAAACAGTATCTACTCTATGCATTTCCAACCAAGTTCCCCTGGAGGCAGGGGAAGGACCTAAATAATCTTCTAAGGTCCTTTCCAGCCTCACATTTCTAACACTTTTCCTGGAGAAGTGTGTTTGGGGTCCATTTGGATTAAATGTAGAGTATGTTTGAATGTCTAGAACATTAAACTTACATTCAATCTCCCATCTCTGCGACTTTGCACAGGCTGTATCTTATGCTTAGAATGCCCTCTCTTTTCACCTCTAACCTCTCATAACACCTATGTCCCTTCCAAACTTAGCTCAAGAGATACCTCCTTTAAAAAAACTTTTCCTGAATTTTGCAACTGTTACTGCCCACCCTGCAAGATTACTTTGTATTGATAGTATATAGATCTTTTATAAACACATCTTTGTCCATGTTGTATCTCTCCTTTCCCCAAGTGTCATCTTAACGTCTTGAGCTCATTTAGAGGGGCAAGGAATGTTTTGTATTTTTCTTTGTATTCCCAGTGCCTAGAAAAGTCCCTAGCACATATGAGAGACTTTTTCTAAATGGCTGTTGAATTGAATTGAACTGACTTTCAGGAGGTAGGAGTTAAGGTCAAGACCAGAAGTGCCAGAAGTGCACTTTTAGCTTACCTTTCTTGGCAGCCAGTGGGGCAACAGGGGCTAAATGTTATTCTGATTAGCTGGAATGACAGGTCTCCAGTTGGAGGCTCACACCAGACAGGACACAGGTTGGAAGGACGGGAAAACTTATTTGGGGGAAGGGGAAAGGGCCTTATTTCAGTGTATCCCACTACTGTTCCCCTCTTAAACTTTACTTCATAATTCTTGCTTACACATTTCCAAAGTCTGTCTGAGTCCTGAGAACTAAGTCACTTACTGCTAATAACCACTTCAAAACAGACCTGGTTCTCCAAAGACCATTCTCAAGTGTTTAAATAGATTCCTTTGGTCTGTGGGTCTTTCTGTCCCATCTTTAAAAAGTCAGTCTGTCAGTAGCATATAACAATGCTTCCATTTTTCCACAGAAACATATTCTATGTTTTCTTCTAGTGAAGGTATGGAAAAGGTGTTGGGGGTGGGGAGGAGACCTTCACATCCGAACAGATGTTCAAAGCTGATTGATGACTGCATTCCAGGCTTGGGGGAAGCCATACAATTCAACCTGTGTGGTTTGTGTTAATCTTCTTGTACACAAAACAAATCAACTCTGTAGTTTTCATTGGCTTCATCATGAATGTCAGATCTAGGACAGAAATGTTTCAATAGTTACAGCTCAAGATGCTAAAATTAAACCTTCCCAGGAATATACATTTAAGTTTTATATGCAGTAGAATATGCATAGAGTATGTGGGAAGAGTTAAAAATTCATCTTCAATCATGTTTGTTGAGTTTTGATGTGCAGATTTTGGTTTGAATATCCAATCTTAGACACTTGGGAGCTGTACGACCCTCTTAATTTTTGTCTGTCTCACTTTCCTAATCCAAAATAAGGATTATAAAAGTACTTATCCCCCAGAGGATAAAATGAAATAATTCTTGCAAAAGTATCTGCAAACCTTAAAGTGCTATATAAATGATACCTATTAAGTATAAAATATATATTTTCTTTAGTTGACTTCAAACTGTTAGCAATTTAATATGCTACATCTTTTTTATTGCTTTGATTGATTTTAAATCTCTTCAAATGAGGTATAGTTGAGGACAACATACTTATGACTCAAGTTCTTAGCAGTTTTTACTTGGGTTTAGAGAAGCTGGGTATCTGATCAGAATTACTTAAAAAAATTAAAAAAGCATCATTCAGGGACGTTGGGTGGTATGTTTTGGGACACGCATGACTTTAGCCAAATTACACAAAATGTTATGGGCCTCTGTTTCCTCACCTTCAAAAACGAGGTTGTTTGGCTTTAGGAATGCAGAACCTGCAGCTTTGAGGCCACATGTGGCCTTCTAGGTCCTTGGGTGAGGCCTTTTGACTGAGTCCAAGTTTTACAGAACAAATCCTTTCATTAAGGGGATTTGTTTTGTAAAGTTAGGATTAAGCCAAAGGGCTGCACTTGAGGACCTAGAGGGCCACATGTGACCTTGATTCCATAGAGATGATCTTTTAGCTGTTTTCTCATTCTAAATCTATATCTTCATTTAACATATATTTCATAAAATAAGTTGGAAAGCTTTCCAGGCTTCTTCATGTTATACTACTGACTCCCCACCAGAGGGCAAACTTAATCTATTCTTTTGCCAAGAGCAGATAGGTGGCATTTGGCTGTCCATAATCCCTGATTGTATCATTTACTTTGCACCCAGGTGTGGGGCTTTGTGACAGTTGTTTCTGGTTAAGAGAAAATAGTACTGGAGCTGGTTTGCATATACAGGGTTTTCCAGTTCCCTCACTGTGGGTTCTCTTTGCATCCTCGACTTTAAACCAATTCTCCCCACTTGCCTAAACTAAAACCAGATGCCATCTCCTGAAGCGAACAAGTGCCCCTTTCTTTGTTTAGTAGAGGAGTGGTCCAGATGAAATGCCAACAATGGAACACGCACAAAAGAGAGAAAGGGGAAATGTGATTCTGTAGCACCAGAACCACATGGACATGTGAGAGGCTTCATCTGAGACAGCCTAGTAAACCATCAGACAGCCCTTGATGTCCTTCCTAGTCTGGAAAGCATTAAGGGAATTGTTGTCTTTTTGTCTTTGACAGATTGGCAGGCATATGGTACTTGGAGATCGGCAGGACTTTATGATTTAGAAAAACACACACACACACAAATGAATTGTTATTTAAAAAATCTGTCGTGTAATGAATCGTTTGGGTCAGGAAATACAAGACTGCCTGACCCCTTTGTTGTCATTTTCAAAAAAAAAAAAAAAAAGAGGCAGAGAAGACTCCTTGAAGAGTGTAATACTGATTTGGAAAGTCAAAGACAGAGGGAAATATTGGAGTAAGGTGCTGTGCTGGGCTAACCATCTAGAGCAGGTGTTCTTAATCTGAAATTTGCAAACTTGTTTTTGAAAATATTTCAATCTTTGTATATCAATTTAATTGGTTTCCTTTGTAATCCTATGTGTTTTATTTTATGAGTTTAAAAACATTATTCTGAGAAGCGGTCCATGGGTTTCACCAGATTGCCCAAAGTGTCCATAACACAGAGAGCTTAAGAACCCCTGACCTCTACGTTCCTAGGCAGAATTTGAGAAAATGGGCCCTGCTTTGTCTATATTCCTCCCCCCTTCCCCATTGTTAAGAAGAGAGAAAAGTAGACTTTATAGCTTTTATTTTAAACTTTTTGGGCTTACATCTCCTTCATTATTGTCTGTTTAGTGACACCCGCCAAGTATGTCCACTTTGGCACTTGCTTTGTTACAATTTATGAGAACTTGGAGTAATGCCTGTGGGTCGCAGATTTTCGATTAGCTTCCTTTCCAAAAACGATTATTTGGGAGAGCGGATTTTCTCCTGCAGATGTGTCTCCATGTGTCACTCTGTCTCTGCCTCACTGTCTCTCTGTTTTTCTATTTTTTATTTGCTTCATTCTACTTCTTTGGCTCTGTGACTTCCAAATTTTTGTGGAGTGGATCTTAGGAGCAATTTCTGGGCTAAGAAGTCTCTCCACCAACATTGTGATGCTGGTTGGTTATTACAACATGTCAGTAGCTGACAGAGAAAAAAAAAACCTGCCTCTTTTGTTTATTAAAGCATTGTGGACTTTCAGGTAGGAGGTCACTGAGATTCTGCACAGAGGAAAAAGGAGTATGGATCCAACCTAGGTTGCTGGTCTGACCTGTGCAGTATCCAAGAGGAAAGATTCTAATTCAAAATGAATTCAAATCTGAAATGTACTTTTCTCTGCGATGCTTCATTAGACATGACTACAAAACAGCTAGCTGTTTCTCATAAGAATGCTGAGGACAGAGAGCTTAGGCATGGTACTTATTTGGACAGGGAGGGAAATGGAAGTTTAGAGGAAAGTAGAAATGATTTCCTCAGGGTCCTAGAACCAGAAGCTTGGCTTAGTGCTATATCTCTCCATTATTGCATCCTTTAAAAGTCTGGTTCCCCCTAAAAGAAGGCCTTTGTCACAGGCTAGGCAGGGAATGAGAGAATTTCACTTTTTGAAGTTTCACATTCATTATGTCATCTGAGCCTTCCAAAACCATGACCAAAAATTTTACTTCAATTCAGTCCAATAAACCTCAAAAAAACACAAAACGCTAAAATGGAGGGGATGGAGTGGGTGACCTCTAATGAACCTTGCAGCCCTAAATCTATAATCCTACAATGTGCAAGTCAGTGTGTGGGCTGTGGAAGATTGCTGTTTGTCCTTCTTTCTTGAAGTGGACCGTGACATCAGGGAGGTGATGCCATGACATGCAGTGAATTGATTTAAGTCAGGGAAGTCTATGCAAAGTCACTAGTCTTACTTTCTCGTCTGGAGCCATCTGGATCCAGTGGTAAAGCAGGATGACTGAATAGGGCCCTCAAAATGGTATACCAGCCTCTCCCCTCACCCCTTACCTTTCAAGAGCTTGCAAATGAATAGGGAAAGAAGGACATTAAAGTTCATACTAACATACCTAGGTTAGAAAAACCATACATCACATTTCACTGTATGTACCTTACATATATACATTATCTAACTATCTATCTATTTGGACAGTTGCCTCTTCCATTGGAATGAGATCCTCTTGAGGGCAGGGATTATGTTTTTTGCCTTTCTTCACATCGCTAGGGTTTAGCACAGTGCCTGGCCCAGAGGAAATACTTCATCGATGTTTGTGGACTGACATCACGGCCCCCATTTTATAGTTGTAGCACTGGAGACAACTCAAGAACTTGCCTAAGGTTATATAGCAACTAAGTGGCAGACACAGAAGCCTCTGGCTCTTAGTGCAAGGTGTTTCCCAGTCCACCCTACTACTTACTAGCAGTATTACTGCCTGGGCTCAGGTTATCTTCACTGCCAAATCTATCTCACATCCACTGAGTGCCCGGGAGGTTATCTAGTAGCTGGCGGGAAGGTAGATAAAGAACATAATACCATTACATTCTCAAGAATACCTAGGCACTGCCCTGATCCCTAAATTCATTTAGGCTGTAATCATTTGGGGGAAGGAAAAGAGACCATTTACTTTTTTCTTGGCCTTGAATGGGGCTATGTTCAAACTCAGAAACATGAGGCGTAATGGGAAATAGAGTCTGGCTCTTCTATTTCCCCTAGGCACTCACTCTCCTTTGAAAAAATGTATCAAACAAAGGATATGTAGAGACTTGAAGCTTTTTGTTGGGCCGTGAAAACATTCCTTTTAGTAATGAGATCTAGTCCCTTGACGCTGAGTCATCAGCAATCGAATCCACCTGCTTCTCGTCCATCCACGGAGCACTGTGCAAGGCACATGTTGTCTGTGGCTTTATCGGTTTTGCTCATGCACCATAAAAGGCCAATTGTCCATCCTGCTTTCCTTTCCCACCTAAAAATGGACATCAGGGTTGACCAAGAGTACCCTTGTTGGTGAGGATTGCACATTAATTTCTTCCTCTTGTAATTAATCAACTTAGGGTTACCTCAACCAGTCTTTCTCCCCAACTCACATTAATAGGAAATTTCCTCTGGAGAGAATGAATCTAAAGGAGACTTTTCTGTGGTTGACTGAAAGTCCTATGGGCTTCCTTTAAGACAAGAATTAGTCTGCTGCTATTTAATCTATGCACACATGGATCTGTGCTCCTTTCTGTTCTGGGTTTCTTTGCATATGGTTGTGGTGTATGCAATGATCACATTCAAGAAATGTTTGCACCTATCCTTGTTTAGCACAACTTTAAGGGAAAAAAAAAATCACAGAACAGTGAGGGGAGGGACATGCACTAATATTCTTGCCAGGAATAGATTATCACTAGATGTCACTACGGACTAAAGGTATGGAATGACATCTTATGATTTTAGTCTTTTATGATCATATAGTTTTAGAGCTGGAAAGGATCTCTGTGCTCATCCAGGTCAATGACTTCATTCTCCCAGAGCAGGAAACTGAGGCCCAGAGAGGTAAGATGACTTGTCCAACATGAAACAGTTAGTTGTTGGCAGAACTCATGTCACCTGATTCCTAGATTAGTCTTCTTCCATCTCCAAACAATGATGTCTCCCAGTGTTGAATACACAAAAGAAAATCCTCATTTTTAATGAAGTATGGGGTTTGGCTAATTAAATTTGGTAGGAACAACTGAATCTTATAGGTATTTCACTTATCTGAAATTTGTTCCTTTTTGTCATACTATAAGCTTCTTGAAGGTAGGGTAGGGGCTGCCTTGCATTTGGAACATCAGCACACAATCCAGTGCTTAATGCTTATTTGTTAAATTAAATTAAATTGAAAAGATACAATCAGTACTTTTCCAGTGAGGCCATCCTTCCAGCATTTTAAGATTGGTAAAATAGATGGAGGAAAGAGAATTTTAGGCACATTTAATAAAGAACTTCAGTCATTTTGATATGAACAGAAACTACTGTACAGAAACAGCAGAAAAAAATAGTCTAACAATGAAAGGCAGAGATGGGATAATATATTATCAATGTAGAGGCAGCCACAAATGATGGCATGGTCCACAAGATATGGACTGATTTGTAAACAGGTTACATAAATGTCCAATGTGGAAGAGACTAGGGACTAAGGACCACTTTTTTTGGGCCCCCTGGTGATTTTAATATATATGTCACATTGTTAGTGGTGCCACTTTCAAATATGAATAATTAGGAGCAATGTCTTGGGGTGGTGTGCCTTTCCAATGAGGAATTCTCTTGAATGAAAAAGTATTGGACTGTAGATATAAATGAAAAAATGCAAAAACATTTATTAAGGGCTTCCTATTTGTCAAACACTTTGCTTATCTTGGAGGACACAAATAGGAAAAATGTGACTGTCCCTGCTCTCAGAGAACTTACGTTCAGATTGGAAGAGAACACACATAAGAGAAATCTCCTTCAGGGCAGCTGGATAAGTGCAGAAGTGCTAAAGTTTCATTGACAGAGTAGATAACAAGACCCATGAGTTCTTAACAAGATGTCTCCATTGAAAGTGTTAGTACACCATGTTATTCTCTATGGATGGATGCTGGGTTTGATGAATTTATCCCCTAAATCTATAAAAAGGATTATGTTAGAAGAGAAGGATAATCATATTCATATTTTACTTTATTCTTTCCAAAGAACTGTCATATACATTAACTCAACCAAAATCCCATCAACATATTTATGTCTTCTCCTGGCAACTATATGAGTGCCTGATGCACATTTTCACTGAAATTTAACATGCTTAGATAAACATGTCTATTGAGAAAAGGAAGGAAAAACACATATCATGATTGCTAGCTACAAGGAAAATATTCCTTTGGCAGTCTTAGGTAATAGTTCTTCCCAATCAAGTCAGAGGATTTTCTAAGAATTACATTGTGTTATACCTGTTGAACAATCTCTTATCACAGCACAGGCAACCTGTAACTATGCTAAGCTGGTATCTGGTAGAAAATGATTAATAAAACAACATGCTGACTATAAAACAAACTCCAGGCAATGATTCCTTATAATAAGAATCACTTTGACAATGAGGTGAACTGAGGTGAATGGAAAAGAGATTATTAAAAAAAAAAAAAGACAAGCAGCCAACAACTGTGTAAGAGCAGGTACAGAACACCTGTGTTTACTCATTTCAAAAGAGGGTGTACATTTTTAAACTATTCAGACATTTTATTTATCTACTAACTCCTGCAGCCAATGTTCCATTTTCTTCTCAGACAGCTGATGGTTTCCAAAAGAGGGGACCTTTGTCTTTTTGAAATTAGTGATGTGAAAATGTTAACTCTTTCATGGGGAAGAATCCTTAGATAGGTCTTTGACAACTATGCCACCTGTCATAACTCAGGTCAAGACACAGTTGGTGTTTATGTGAAACAAGAGGAGGAAATGAAGAGGGTAGGTGAAAAATTTCAAGTCCCTTTGTGTGCAGCAGTGAATGATGGTCGAAGTGGGGTATACCTCTTTCTTTCAGGAGAGATATTTTGATTTTCTACAAGAAGGGACCCAAAAGGAGATGGGCAGAATTCATTTGTATAGATACATAGTGGTGCTGAAATAATTTCAGAAAGTGCTTCTTATATGTTCTAAAAGATAGGCTTTTTCTTTTATCAGATAAAATACTGGTGTTGTTTTTGGTACTTTGCACAAGCATATGATCTTTTTAATTTTTTAACTGGTAGGGGGTGGGTAGGACATGAACATGTGATTTCATTAGTTTAGGGAACTACCAGTAAGGAGACTTTATCTTATCATTGAGGTTTCTAAGGTAGGTCAGCAACTGCCCTACAACTTAAAAGATAGCCTGGGGTACTTTAAGGTTATTGGCTCCAATTTAGAACTGGAAAGGAGCTCAGATACCACTTAGTCTGAGCCCCTCATTTTATAGATGAGGAGACTGAGGTTCAGGGAGGCCATATAACTTGCCCACGGTCACATACATGGTATGTATTGAACTTGAAGCCATATCCTCCTTGTTCCAAGGCCAGTTGTCAATCCACTGGCCATGCTACCACATACCTCTTTACCCAATAGCACATCAGTGCTGAGTGGCCAAATAAAACTTTATCCTTATTACATATATTCTTGGAAATATGACCTGTCACAACCCTCTTCCAAATGGCCCATCTTTGAATTCTTTGAACATGGACAATGTGAGCCAAATATCATAAATCTAGCTTTGTTTATTTATATATTTTATTTCATATTTATTCTTTAGTGTAGGAACATTTGAATTATCTCTCTTGCACAGATGCTTTCCCTGAGAGTGGGAAGAGGTTCATAGAGTCAAGCTTGGTCATCTGGAGTGCCACCTTGGGATGAGAGGGGAGAACTGAGCTGTCACTAGTCTGCTAAAGGAACACTGAGCCAGGAAATCTAATTTTGGTGACTGTCTACAAATTAGAGACACCAAGAACAGCCAGTGGGAAAAATTTGAATTTATGAATGGCCTTCAGTGTGGTATTTATACTATCTCTTTCGACCTGGGCTTTATAGCTGTATATCCAGCCAATCTTGGGATTACAGGAATGGAGGGATGGGAGTGCTGGGGAAAGTTCTTCCACTTAGTTGGCTGTTCTGAGTACTAAAAAAAATTGGCTAGGAGAACACACTATTAATCTGATGGATTCATGTACCTGTTACACTTGGACACAGGATGTAGGAGAGGACCAAAGATGGAGCCTACATTTTCAGACATGGCTCTTTTGCCAGAATCTCTCCTTCCCAGCAGTTGGTCAGCCTGAGCATAAGGGAGAGGCAGCACAGAATGGATTAAATAACAACTGGTTTGAACCTATGCCCAAAACGGAAACTGAACCAGATCCAAACCTCTAGGGGAAAATGGACTCCAGATAACTGAAATTATGGAAACTATACTCTCTCTCATTAACTTGAGCAGCTGCCTGAGCAGGGACTTCTGAGTTCCTCTGTCTCCCACTTCATGTGACCTCAGAAAAGGTGGGTGGGCTAGGACCCAGCACAGCTGGTCAAAAGCATGATTATGATGGTGCAATGGTGTGGGAACCAAAGGACAAAGGAGAACATTAGGCCAATCAAAAGAAAAAGCAACATCCCAGCTTGGGTCTGAGAGCTACAATGAAGGGTCTTCTCTTTCTTTAACCCTAGGCAAAATATAATTTTTTATTGAGTTTAAGCAAAAGTAGCTCATTATGACTAAATACTTAGAGAAGTTTAAAAAATAAATAAAGTACCTCTTGATGACAGCTTGTAGGTGGGGTATGATTTTGAGTTGGTTACTCCAGTAATAAGACTTCCCATAGTCCTTCAAAAGGAAGGTTTCTCAAATTTTTCACTGGTCAATTTGGAGACATCCCCCAAACCAGGGATGCCTAATGTAGAACCAACAAACTGCTACAAGGGTCTATTGATGGACTTCAGGGATTCCATGGCATCTTTATTTTTAGTAACATTAACTGAAATTTAGTATTGCTTTCAATTATATAAAAAAAAAGTATTTTGCGAAGGGGTTCATAAGTTTCCCCAGACTGCCAAAAGGATGAATGATACCAAAAAAGTTAAGGACTCCACTTAAATGATTAAGGGAGATTTTTCTTTTTGGAGGCAGTTGAATTAAGAGAAAGGATTAAGTATTTAGTATCAAAAGACTTAGGTTTTAATCTAGATTCTTCCATTTACTACCTATGTGTGACCTTGAGGAAGTTAGTTTATCTTTCTAGGCCTCCATCTGTTTATCAAAAAATGACTTATTTGTATTATATTACTTCTAAGGTCCCTTCCCACTCTAAATCTGAGGGGTCTTGAAAAATGTAGAGCTGAAACCTAGTCTTCTGCTGTTCCTCTTCTGTTATGAGTTCTCTAGCCCTAACACACCTAGTCAAGTGTTTAGAATACAAGTTCTACATTATTTCTCGGATGGTAATCTTAGAGCATCAACTGTTTATAAACAGATCAACTATAGGTAGCCATTTTAGACATGGAAACAATCCATATCAGAAAAACTAAGAAGTATTTCCCAGTCTCCCTCAATGCTAGTTCCTTCCCTCTGAGATTATTGCTAATTTACTCTGTATGTATCTTGTATGTGCATAGTTTTTCACAGCTTGTCTCCCCCACTAGAATGTAAGTTCTTTGAGGGCAGGGACTGTTCTTTTAAAAAAATTTCTAGTGCTGAACACAATACTTAATACATAGTAAGTGCTTAACAAATATTTGTCTAATTGATTTATTGATAACATCATAAGGGAAACTTTTCAATTTCATCCTATGTTTTACCTCAGATCATCTAAGCTATCATTTGTAGACATTCATCCTTGTGGAAAATAAAACTCTTGGGAGAAAGAAAGTCCTTCTAGGCCAGGTTCAACGTATATCTCTTGGTTCTAGGTCAGAGCTACTGTAAATACTATCCAACGTTCTCAAGTTGCTTGTGTTCTTGGATTCCTTCTCTGAGAAATTTCAAGTAGTTTCTTTTTTTCAGGTCTTCCTTACCTGAGAACATTTCATGAAGTAACCTTTCTACCAATCCATCTGGAATCCATCTACCAATCCATTCCACCTGGAATGACCTTAATTGTGATCATTTTCTTATTTCTTTGTTTCCTGGGTTTGTGTCCCCAAGGAAATGCTGACAGAAAGAGTAGACAGGTTGGTGATGGGAAGGTAGGGATGACAGATGAATAGCCTTGCTATCTTCATGATGTCAGGACAGAGGACAGAAGGTATCTTAATATAGTTTGAGGAAGGTCTGGAAGCACCATAAGACAGAACACAGCAAGAGGTGGGAGTCAGCAGAAATAAAGTCAGCCAAACTAATCTTATTGTTTGTATATACAATAAAGAGGGGGCAGTAGATGAGGTTATAGGTCAGGACCTTCCAGGGTCCCCAATGGGAAGGGGGTACCTAAACCAGTGAAGCCTGTTGAGTTTTTTATAGGGTTCTTATCTAAGTCAAGCAAGACCAGGCACTAGGGAACTGGCAGTTGATTATTTAAAGTCTTGACCATTACCACAGCCCTTATTTTGGTAGAATGACTTCCCTGGAAACTTCCCTTAGCTAGGTGAGGAGGCTACTGGAATTCTTATAGAAAGTCTCCAAATTAGGTGTATCTTCTGTGGAGAGTTAATAGAATGATGTGGACAAGAGTCATACAGGATAAATGAGACTGAATTTGTTGAAATCTGCATCATTGGAGAGAACTTTTTAAATGGATGAAACCAGACCCCATTTGAGTATTTGAACATTTTCTTATATCTAGGCCTGTTCATTTCTGTCTGTGTAAATCACATTTTCTCTTAGTTTGTATTACCTGGGGCTTATCCATTTTTGCTATGTGTTCTGACCATATCCATGAGGTTTCGTGGTAAAATTGGTATCTCCCAAAGCTATATTTCCATATAACTTCCAGAAGATAACTTTTAGTTAATGTAAAAAAATATAACCTTCTATGACATACACACAAGAGAGCTCATTTTGGGGGGTTCAGAATTCATGGCCTATAATATTTTTGCCTGTATCTCCCTAGTGGTCCTTCTTAATAGACTCCCTTGAGACTTGGACATCTCCTTCTTGTTAAAATTGAGATGAGCAGGTATTAATTTCATTGTCACCTAAAAAGAAGAACTTTGTAGAGAAAGTGAACCTTGATCTCTTGGAAGATATCTCTAGAATCTATCTGCCTCTGATAGACGGGGGCTATTCTATAATTGGGAGGGAGTTTATTTCTTGTATTTCCTTCTTTTCTCAGTTAAGATGTGTATCAACTGGAAGACATTTGGACTAGCTTCTCTATCAAGCAACTCCTGAAAAATGATTTGAATTATTATAATAAAACTTTTCAGTAACCCAGGTTTCAAAGAACTTTTGAAATTTAACTAGTTAGAGTACAGAGAGATCTCAGACTCCTCAGTAACAATGGCTTTCAGGAATCACATTTAGCATTATCTCAGCAACATTGAATAAGGTGAACAGAACCAGTGCACTCAAATAAAGACATGGAAAGATGGTTTAAATAAGGAAGAAATAAGTTTATGAGATTTATTTTAGCTAAAAAACAAAATGAAGTCCTTTTTTAAAAGAAGACCTTAAACCATTTAATGACAATTGGCAAATAGGAGGTCGGCTTTGTGTTAAAAATTATGAACTAAATATAAACACCTCCCAGTGTGAGATACCTTCTAATATTGTGGCTGAGGAATTGGTTCTGAGATAATGTGGCAAAGACAAGAACCAGCTGCTAAGTCATCTGGACCACTCCCTTTTGCACCTGGCCTTTTTTATCAGCCTTTGATACCTGATTGGTCCAATGCAACATGTGGTATCACTCAGGTAAAAGTAATTCAATATGTGAATTAATTATCCTGTATGTGAAAAAGACATATGGAAATAGGAGTTCTGATAGTAGATCAGACCATTGGTCCATCTGTCTCTAGGAAGAGGTCAACATGACTGTGTTTTTTATCTCTTTTCCCTCCTTTTAAAGGCTTCCTGCATTATGCCTGTTTGTAAACATCTATCATTTATCAGCATCACAGTTTCCATTCAATTGATAATTTTAAATATTCAAGCTGTTCTTTCCCCCCCCCTTTTTTTTTTCTCAGAGGCCCATAAAAACTGACATTTATAATCTTTCTTCAGCTGCAATTTAAAAATAAAAGACTGGTACCACTGAGGTGGCCTGTGTCACATATGGACATGGTTAAATGCATTTTTTAAAAATAAAGCCATATTCCAGAGGTTTTTTTTTTTGTTTTCATACCACAAGATGCTAAGTAATCTGTTTACTTAGTAAAGTATGTATTTAATCCCCAAAGAAAACTCTAAAAGGTTTAACATGCTTCAAAGCAGCAAGGGTATCTAATTGAATTTAGAATGAAACTCATTGGGGGTTCTTTGAATATCTGACGTCAGCACAGAGTCTATAAGTGAGCCATCCTTCTTAGTAACAATTGTCTACACTAGAAGTTACTGTAAGACCAAACAATAGGTGCTGTATGAGAGATATTATTTGGGTAGCTAAAATTTTCTTAGAATTGTAAGTTACCAGGGGCGGCTAGGTGGCACAGTGAATAGAACACTGACCCTGGAGTCAGGAGGATCTGAGTTCAAATGTGGCCTCAGACACAACACAAAAAATAGTCATGTGACCTTGGGCAAGTCACTTAGCCCCAATTGCCCTCCAAAAAGCAAAAAAAAAAAAAAAGAATTGTAGGTTACCTCAGAGGTCAGATTTATCCAAACTGTACTTAAGAATTCTCTCTACCAAATAATCTGACAAGTTTGCTATTGTCTGAAGATTTCTAGTGAGGAGAAGCCCTTTTTCCTGACATAGCCCATTCCACTTTTGTACAACTTGAATTGATGGGAAATTTGTCTTTCTAGACAGTCTAAATATGCTGCCATTCAACTTCTAATCAAACAAACAACAAATATTTATTAAGGGCTTATTATGTGTCAGGTGCTGGGGACACAAAGACAAAATTAAATACAGGTATGCCTTGGAGATATTGTGGCTTTGGTTACAGACCACTGCAATAAAGAGAATATTACAATAAAGTAAGTCACATGAATTTTTTGGTTTTCCAATGCATATAAAAGTTATGTTTATACTATACCATAGTCCATTCAGTAGTATTATGTCTTTAAAAAATGTACATACCTTAATTTAAAAATACTTTATTGCTAAAAAAAATGCTAACCATACATAATCTTGCTGGTGGAAGGTCTTGCCTCATTCTTGATGGCTGCTGACTAATCAGGGTAGTGGTTGCTGAAGGCTGGGGTGGCTGTGAGAATTTCAGAAAATAAGACAACAATGAATTTGGCCTTATGAATTGACTCTTCTTTGAGAGAAACAGAGAGAGAGAGAGAGAGAGAGAGAGAGAGAGAGAGAGAGAGAGAGA
>NW_027187349.1:14034562-14069224 GCF_028583685.1 Petaurus breviceps papuanus
AGAGAGAGAGAGAGAGAGAGAGAGAGAGAGAGAGAGAGAGAGAGAGAGAGAGAGAGAGAGAGAGAGAGAGTGGGTTTATGGAGCAGTCAAAACTCACACTTTATCGATTAAGTTTTCAGTCCTATATGGGTGTGCTTTGTGGTATAACAAAACAATTGCAACAGTAACATCAGAGATCACTGATCACAGATCACCAAGCCATATGTAATAATGAAAAGTTTGAAATATTGTGGAAATTACCCAAATGTGACATGGAGACACAATGTGGGCACATGCCATCGAAAAAATGGCTCTAAAACCTTGCTTGATGCAGGGTTGCCACAAACCTTCAATTTGTAAAAAACCCATAATATGTGTAAAACCCAATAAAGCAAAGTGCAATAAAAGAGGTATGCCTATAATGCCCCTCAGGTTTACATTCAATTGGGGAGATAATGTTGTTTTTTGTTTTCAAAGAGTATCAATGACATCACAGGGTGATGTCTTGACTAGTGGATGAATTGGATTTAAGTGAGGCAGAATTGCACAAAGTCATCAGCCTCACTGTCTCTTTCACTGTCATCAAAAATCCAGTGACAAGGCAAAAGTCAGGATGTCTAGCAATAACTCAGGATGTGCTAGATGACCTTGGCATCTTTAATGTTTGACCTGTCTCTAAGTGCTTCACAGGGTCTGCTTCAGCCTCCCTCATTAGCACGAATTGCTCTCATCTGTCCATTCCACAGGGGAAGTCTTCACATGCTTGAGGTAGACATCCCCCTAACTCGAAGATGGGTTTGAGGCCCTTGGGTTGCTCTAAACCTGGTTTAGCCTATCTGCTGAGACAGTTTACAGGGGTATGGCCTCTGTGCATGCTACAGCTTCTTAGAGCTACAGGTGAGAGTTGAGTACCAGGGGGACACCAGAGGTGGATGCGCAGCCCTTGAAAAGGGCTTAGCAAACTCTCACATCAGAGGTGCTAGTCCCCCTGGAACACCTCTTACACCCCAGGAGATAATGTACACATATCCAAAGGGCATTATTGGCTAAAAAGTTAAAAAGAGACCTATGCATATACTCATAGCTGTTTTACTTATAATAATGAAAATTGGTAACATCCTACATACATAAAAAATGGGAACAGGGCTGAATAAATTATGATGTATTAATGTATTTGAATGCATTTGTACTATGAAAATGATAAATACAAAAGGGTGGGATGATTTATCTGATGCAATACAAAGAGAATAAAATTTTGAAAAAAATGTACTTTTTACTAATAATTGTATTAAAGAAAACAGAGGCAACAAAAAAGCCCAACATCATATAGAAATTATACAGAATAAATTGTTCTACCAATTACTTCTAGGCCCACCCTTTGATTCCAGATACAATAAAAGATAACATACCTTTTACAATAAAGACCTTTAAATATTTGAAGAAAGTTATATCATCCCGACCCTGTCCCACTTCCCAAACCATCTCTTCTCCAGGCTAAACACCTCCATGTCCTCCAGTGGATTCACAAGGGCAGGATTTCAAGGTCTTTCACTATCCTTTTTGTCAATATAGCTGGAATCATTAGGGTTTTACCTGCTCTATTCTCTTTTGCGTGATAACAGTTTATGATAATTTCTCTTAGATTCTTTTGATTCTTTCTACCAGCCATATTTTTTCCAGTTTTGAATAGAAAGACTCAGATTTTATTTTTATTCAACTCTAGAAACAATGATTTTTATATACTGGAATCTCACTATAAGGCTCAAATAGAGATCTTTCTTCACCCTCAGAAATAATATAAGACTTCATGGAATTTGAAAGATTTTTCTCTGATGAAAAAGTTTTTGCTTTAAAAAATATTATTAATATCCATTCTGTTAGATGCTGTTATTGGTTATATTGTGTCTTGAAACTTCTGGAAATTAATCCTCCTTGGGTAGGATACAGGATAGTCCTACATTATACTGAATTTCATACTCTCTTTAGTTAACCCTGAACCCCTCTGTTGATGGGTGTGCGGGGAAATGTACTCGAGATGTGTTTTTAAATTTTGTCATAATACGCATTATTAACTTTTTATCTATCACTTTCTTAAGTCTAGATAAGCAACAAAATAATAAAACAAGTTTACTTTGTAGTATCTGCCAATTTCTGAGGCATTAATGCTTACACTGAAAATTTAACAATGGATCTGAGAAGCTGTTTTGAATTGACCCCAACATACTCTAGGCTATAGTATAGTAAAAACTGAGGGTCGGTAAGGGTTAGATATGTAAGAGTTTCCTATCAGTTCCTATCAATTGTTCTCTGAATAGTCTAAAGATGTGGCTTTCTGAAGTACTACATGACCTTCCAGGGTTGGTCAGTCCTTGGAAGATGATGCTGACATAGGCCATGCTCCTCCCTTGCATTTCTTATGACAAAATTTATTTATTTATTTTAATTTTCAATATTCATTTCCACAAGATTTTGAGTTTCAAATTTTCTCTCAATGTCTCCCCTCTCCCCACCCCCAAGATTGCAAGCATACTGATAACATCTTTCCCCAGTCTGCCCTGTCTTCTATTCCCCCCCGCCCTTTCTCCTCTTCCCCCTTACTTTCTTGTAGGCCAAGATGGATTTCTATACCTCCTTGCTTGCATATCTTATTTTCTGGTAGCATGTAAAAACAATTTTTTAACATTTGTTTCTAAAACTTTGAGTTCCAGTTTCTCTTCCTTCTTCCCTCCTCACCCACCCCCACTGAGAAGACAAGTAATTCAATATAGGTTATGTATGTGTAATTATGCAAAACATTTCTATAGTAGTCATTATGAAAGACTAGCTATATTTCCCTCTGTCCTCTCCTGCTCCCCATTTATTCTATTTTTTCCTTTGACCCTGACCCTTTTCAAAAGTGTTTGCTTCTGACTACCCTGTCCCCCAATCTGCCCTCCCTTCTATCATCCTCCCTCTCATCCTCTTCCCCTCTACTTTCCCATAGGGTAAGATACCCAATTGAGTGTGTATATCATTCCCTCCTTAAGCCATCTCTTGCATTTCTTTGAGTGGAAGTATAGGTAACTTTCATCCTATTTCTATAGTTCAATAGATTCTTTTATCGTTGCTCTTTTACTTATATAATCCATTTAAACCAAATTTTCCTGCATTGCCAGACTCATCTGGGATTCGGTGAGTTCAGCAAAGAATACAAGTTTTGATCTCCACCCTAATACTTGCTCATTATGCGACCTTGAATATGTCTCTTAACATTTGGGTCCCTCAGTTTTCTCATCCATAACCCAAAGAGTTCTTATAAGCAATTCCTAACGCAAGCTATTGTTTAGTTCTTGCTCATGCCAGGAGTGTTTTTCTTGGTCCATCCAGGAACCAGTAACAGAAGTAAGACAAAGTCTGGAGGGTAAGGACTACTATTTCATTATGATCTGAAAGCTACAGGATTTAATGCCAGTTCTGAAAGACCAGTGTTCTACAGGGCTTGCTGTGAGCATCTTTATAGAACTGGCAGTCCCTAGTGTTCAAAGCTCAATATAGATGAACACTTCATAAATATTGTTTGATAGTGAAACTCAGGATTGCTGAAACCTAGGCCAAAGGAATTAGCAAGCCTCTCCCTGTAGTTAATCACGCCACTCTGAATTTAGAAAAGAAAATAACTACACACAACGTGTAAGTCTGTGGTCTCCCACAACAACAGTGAGTCACATTCATTCTGAGAAAATGAACAAGGTGAGCACAGCATTTGTGAATTATTTTCAATGGCTACATTGACATCAGGCCTACTCTTATAAATAATTGAGCTTCTAAATATGAGACGACCTCATAAATAATAATCTTTGTCAATATGAATAATTGCTTCATTTTAAAATCCTTGTAGACATGCCACACCATGATGTACTTAAAGGTGTTTTCATACAGCCTAGGAATACATTAATAAGCTCTTTGCAAATATGATAGGTGACAGATTTCCGCCTGATGACTTGTACATTTTAGCCAATATTTTTATTTCTAGGAGCAGTCTAAATATGATGTAGGTGCAGGACTGGCCCAGACAGAAATGTGACCTAGGTCAGGTTAGGCTTTGGAATCCCCTCCCCTCTCTTTTTCTGCTTTTTTTTTTGTTATCCCTCCTGGTTTCTCTGCAATGTGCTCATACTACTGTGAACTCTTTTCTTAGTACCGTTTTTAGACTACCTGCTCTGGTGTTACCTCAGGGTCTAGAACTTTTTTCAATCTTCCCTTTTATCAAAATTTTCATCCTTGGTCTCAGTCATCTAAGAGGAAAAAAAATCTCTGTTAAGTTGATACATGCTAAGGTGTTAATACCGGTAACAGTTAATGTCTTACCTTTCCCAAGGACAATTATATTTGAGAAGAGAATCTCTAAAAAAAAAGGAATTTCTAATGGTTAAACTTTAGGCCCTATGACAGATGAAGAATGAGGTAATTTGGGAAGGGAATAGGCCAGTTTTCCTATTGCTATCTTATATTAAAATTATCTGGGCATAAGCAGTTAAAATTTAACTAATTTGGGGAGTTCATTCTTCTTTATTTCTCTGTCTTAATAGGTGAAGTTGTATCACTATTTTTAGAATTAATTTATTCCTCTAAAACCTCCAAAAGGTGTATAGAGTACAACTAATACTTTGCACATGAGCACAAGGCCTTGGCTGTCTTATGTACAATGTTCAAGAGAAAACAAAACATCTCTTTCCCTAGTTGTGGGAGTATATTTCTCTTTTTGTGATTATGTCTTTCCTGGTTGACCTTGTAAAGTTAAATGAGTACTATAGAATTGGTATTATCTGGTATTTTCCTTACATGGAATAGTAGATAATTCCTGGATCGTAAGTTGAACATTAGCTCATGCTGCAACTTTAGCTTCTTTCCAATAAAAACAACGGTGGCATGGCAGACCCAAGGAATCTGGTTTGCCATGACTTGTTTATTTGGTTTGTCCAGCTGAAACAAAGCCAGACCAATCATGATTTTGCTGCATTATTGTCTAGTGGAAAGCGTTCTGGTTTTGGAATCAAGAGACCTGGGTTCAAATCTTGGGTGCTACCAATATGACCTGGGTAAGGTCATATTAATAAGCAGATAATGAAGTCACCTTTTTTTCCTTATATGTGCAATAAGAGATCTTGATTGGAAAAATATCGGTAAAATGAGTGGTTCCTTGCAGTTCTAAATCTATTATTTTATAAAATTCATATATATGATTAGAATAGTTGAAATGAAAAGTACAATTATTGTACCACTTATAGTTAGAGGCTCTCAAGGTACTCTATACATTTTAGATAAGGATAAGGATTGGACCTATAATATATTGGTATAGAGGATTTTTCAGTAAAGAAACTCTCTTCCAGTACAGAATGAATGAATGAAGTAGCTAGTGGATAGGATATCAGATGTGGAATCAGGAAGACCTGAATTCAAATCCAGCTTCAGACACTTACTAGCAGTTCGACCCTAGGTAAGTCACTTCACATTGTTTGCCTCAGTTTCTTCATCTGTAAAATGAGCTGGAGAAGGAAATGAGAAAACATTCCAGTATCTTTGCCAAGAAAATCCCAAATGGGGCCACAGAGAGTCAGACAAACACAACTGGAAGCAACTGTATAATAAGATCAACAGATGGGAATTTTCTCTGCATTTTGTTACCTAGAGCAGTTGTATCAAACTGAAATAGAAACAGGGGCTACCAAATCATACCCAAGGATGCCTGGAGGACACATATTAACTTAGGAAAGCACATTAATCTTATCTATGTTTTATATTATTTTTATTTATTTTGTTAAACATTTGCCAATTATATTTTAATCTTATTCAGGCTGTGCTCTGGAATGTTGAACAATGACAAATTAAGTGATTTGCCCAGGGTCACACAGGTAGTATGTATCAGAGGTAGGAACCCAGGACTTCCTGACTTCAAGGCTGTCTCTCTATACATTATGCCATGCTTCATCCACATTTTAATTTTATTTAGTAGTTTTTTTTTCAGACATGTCTGACTCTTTGTGACCCCTTTCAGGGTTTTCTTAGCAAAGATTGAGGCAAACAGGATTAAGTGACTTGCCCAGGGTCACATAGCTAGTAAGTGTCTGAGGCTGAATTTGAATTCAGGAAGATGAGTCCTCCGGACTCCATGCCCTGTACTCTATCCACTGTGCCACCTGGCTGCCTTCACATTTTAGATCTCAATTTAAGTGTTTTCTCTGTTTTTGTGATGCATGTTCTGGTACCTTGGATGGTAGTGGATAGGACTACTCAAGATACTTGTAGAGGACTTTAAATGTTCTATTATAAGCAAGAATGTATAATTATAATTTTCAGGTTACATATTTCAAAAGTACGGAGGAATAACAATGGAAATTGGTAAAAAGTCCCCTGTGCATCTTCTCAGAAGCACTTCTGTAGGATGCAGGGAAAAGAAATTTTAACCCTGAGCTTTAGTGACCAATATACAGAGTAAATATATTTTCAGCTGATATATATATTAGCCTTTACATTAGATTATTCAGTTACCCCAGTGCGTCACTGAATTCATGCAACTTCAATACATTTCTTCTCTGGATAGAGGGCTGGGCCTGAAGTCAGGAAGACCTGAATCCAAATCCAGTCTCAGATACTTCTTAGCTATGTGACTCTGGACAAGTCACTTAACTTTTGCTTGCCTTAGTTTCCTCAGCTGTACGATAAGAAAAATAATTTAACATTCCTCCCAGGGTTGCTGTGAAGATCAAATGAGATAATATTTGTAAAGTGCTTGACATATTGATGTAGCGGGGACTTAATATATGCCTATTTTCTTTCCTTCCTTCTTTCTTTCTTTCCTTCCTTCCTTCCCTCCCTCCATTCCCTTTCTCCTCTTTCTCCTGCCCCTCTGTCCACATAAGGAATCATACTCTTACTTGAAGGTACTCTGCCCAAAGGAGTATAAATTCTGATTGCAGAAACCTCCCAAGATACCTTGGGGTTTACAGGCTTTCTTTTTCAAGGACCATGCCTTAAGCCCAAATCACTCTGGTTCTCATTGATTGGTCAACAATAGTTCCCAGCCCAAGCTTCACTTGGTCATTGTTTGGGCTCTGCTGGCTCAAAGTCAGTATAAATTGTTCCTGTTTTGGCCAGAAACCCTGAGGGTCTTGCCATCCTAGATTGATTTTTATTTTTTTTCTTGTTTGTTTTTTTGACTAGGTAAAGAAGGTCATTCTTTGCCTCATTTCTTACTTAGTCTTAATTACTGAATGGGCTTTGCCTCCCTCAAATAGAGACTTGGGAAAGATCTTAGCTTAAAAAGGCCAAGGTCTCCCACTGCATCCAAGGCCATCTTCAGTCGTTCTCATCTATAGCTTGTCATTGGACTCAGATGGCTCTGGAGGAGAAAGTGAGGCTGGTGTCTTTGCACAGCTCTCCCTCATTTAAATCCAATTTACTTCCAAGTCATGACATCACACTCTTGATGTCATGGTCCTCTTCTAGAATGAAGGACAAAAAACAATGAATCAATTAATGAACCAATGAGATCTGTCTCTAGGTATAATTTCTTTTTTACAAGAGAGACCTTCAAATACTTGAAGTTAGCTATCATCCCCACTTTCCCTATTTCATCTCTTCTCCAGGTTAAACATCTACACTCCTTCAATGGATTTTCGCAGGGGCATGATCTTAAGACCCTTGGCCATCCTGATCACCAACAGAAGCTGTTCTCAGCAGGATCAGGCCTGCTTTGTTCACTCTTGCCATATTTACACCACTCCTCTTAGACACTCTCTACTTTCATGTGGCAAAGTCCATAGGTTCAAAGAGATTTTATAATCCAACTTTTGTTTTTTCTATCTAACTCCATGTACGCTCTCCTGTGTGAAAGAAGTTTAGTACTTCCTAGTGTACGTTAATGTCACTTTCCTCCCTCCTCCAAGTCTTCACCATAATTGATACGCTTTTTTAAGGGGTTTCAGTAAAGAAGTCCAAGTAGAAGAATTGAATCACCCTCTTAACCTCTATTGATGATCTCTAAAACAGTCAAAGCACAATAAACAAATGGGCAATCAGGGACCTCAAATGGGGGCAAAGGAGCAGAGTTCAGAACATCCAAAATGAGAAAATTCCCTTGAGTTATGACTCCCCTTTGCACCTGAGGAGAGCAATCTGTGATGACCATCAAGCTGGGTTGTGAATGATCCCTGAGGTGAACAGGTCACTGACCTCTTAACTCCAATCTTGGCCTGGCCCCAATTTTAAAGGAAGGGCTTTGTGTAGTTTGTAAATCTTTTTCTTATCTGAAATGATGTTATCACCTCTGATAACATAGTTCAGGTTTTCACCAGATCTCTCTTTAACAACCAGGGAAACTGCAGTGGGTAGGCTGGGAGGGGTGGGGAAGGAAATTTTCTATCTTGGCTGTTAGATGCCCTTTCTTTGGTCTTCCTCCCAGATTTCCATTTATCAGTTCAGAAAGTCGAGTTGAGGAAGCAGTTGGTTTATGGAAGTGTCTGAGATAGATGGTCCCAAGCCCGGAGAAAGCATAGTTTTTGTCAACTCCCTAGATTCCTCTGGCAGACAGTAAGCTTTCACTGTCAGTCAAGGACAGGGAGAAAAAAAAAAACAGAAAAACAACAACACAAAATAAAATATGTTTTGCCAAGTTTAAAACCACTCACAAATCACGGGTTATGAGTTTCAACCCAAACTCAACCCTTTTCAGGTTTTTTGAAAGAATGTGAATTGTGCATATATGCCATAATTTTATACAGATATTGGAAAAAAGCAACTTCCTGTTTCTAAGGAGACTAGAGAGATGGTGGGCAGGGTTCATTCTTTATTTTTAAAAGACTTCAGACACTCCTTCAACAAAAGCCCAACCTCCACCACCCAACATTTTGGTGTAACTACGAATGAATCAGAGATGCATAGATTACATTTCCCTAAAGATAAATATATGTTCAGAAATTAAAGGGAAATGTGGTTAGCCAGATGTATTTGGGGTTTTAATCAAATCCAAGATATGGGGGGGGAACCATCCTGAAATCCTTAACTAACTAATGCCGGCAAGCATATCCCCTCACTGGTGCCCATCAATACCAACATTCAAAAGACCTTCTTCGGAGTTACCTAAACACCAGAAAACAATGACTTTCTTGCTAGAGTAGACAAAAGAGAATACTTCTATCTTCTAGAAAAATGTACTCTGAGACTGTTAATACTTGCCAAGAGTTTTTATGAAGCAAAGCCCTATTAGCAGTAAATGAGGTATATTTGTCTGAATTAGAAATAAACACATCCATTATAAAGAATTTTTTTTAAACTTTTTCTCTTTAGAGAGGCCCAGATATCATCCTACTGTCTAGAGTCGTCTAAAATACACACTACCCAAGAGGCATTAGGAGGGGAATAAAAAGCTTAAACTGGCAGACTGTATATACGGCTTTGCTCTTTATGACGTGTCTATCAAAATGAAACCTTGGGGAACGTTTATATATCCGACAAGAAATAGTTGGAGATAGCTATAAATATAAGTTTGAAAAGACAACCTATCAAGAAATAGACTTCGGAGTAGATTTGAGGGCTTGGTGCTGAATTTGGCTTCAGACACGCTGTATTTTATTCAGCTGAGTTTATGAGAACGCTTAGAGCTTGACTGCGGAGAAGTGTAAAATGCCATCATTGAGCTCATTGTACTGTCCCTGACTCTCAGAGAAGCAGGGGGAAAAAGCAGTCTGGGGACCTGTTGCTCGGTCCCCGTCCAAGGCTATAGTCTCCTTGTACGGCAACCACTGCGTGGAGTAGGGAGCCAAACCCACATCTGCCTTTGGACGATCCGCCCAACGGGCGAGAGGCGATGTTATCCTCTGCACTGCTGGCAAAACCAGACCGAGGTCTTCCTCCCAGGGAAAGCAGAGTGGAATTGTTTGATTCATGTTCTGAGAGATAAGAACATTTGTGGACTGGAAACAAAACTAAGTTTAAACAAATCCTCCTACCAAGCAGAAAACTGCTACTGCTGGTGGGTCTTTTTTTCCTCCCCCCTGGCGGCTTCAGTTTGAGCCTCTGAAACTCCATTGAAAAACAATGGGAGCTGCTGAGCCAGCTAATGATGTGTAAAAATACCCTTTGGCTGCTGAGGCAACAGCCCAGCTGCCAATCCCTTTGCTAGCAGCAGCTGTGCGTCTCTACAGACTTCTCATTCCATATTTTTTTCAGCTGTGAAATCCACAAGGCCCAAGAGCCCCAGGACATAGAAACCAAAAGCTGTCACACACACTCATCCGGCAAGTCAGCCTTTAATCCTTGGAAGAAAGCAAGTGAAAATGCAGAGAGCTAAGTACACAAGTAGAAATGGGAAAATGGGTTGGGGGTGGCAGGTATCTGCATGGAGAAAAACACATGAGTGGTGCATCGAACCCTTCCCAAATTCCTTGGTTCCTGGATTGTGCTCTCAAACCCCAAACTTGGCTTTTGCTTCAGGGAGCCTCTGCCAATATTGGGTCCAGGTTCATCAGAGAGGTCATAACCTTTGATCAAACTTTCAAACAGGGGGGTGCGATGGGCTCAAACCTTTCAGTGAACCTCTGCCATATTTTGGCAACGTTTCCTGGAAACCTGGCCTGAGTTTTGAGCACACCTGGGCTGATTTATAGTTTTGATTGGGAGCCATGCTTGATTCACTGGCTTTGGGGGGTAGAGGGGGGAGACAGAAGAAAAAGATGGGGGGGGGTGAAGGATTTGTTTTGAAACCAGGTGACCCTCATGAAGTTTTATTTTTCAGTTTTGAGGCTCTTTCATCCCCAAAGTTCCAAAGATAATCCCAAGGGGGGCAGATACACTATGAACTCAAAGAAAAGGCTAGGATGAACCCATCCCCCATAGAAACTATTGAATTTTTACTGACCAGATTTCTGGATTTAGAGGATTGTATGCAATATAAAATTCCAGGCATTATAGAGTGATGGGGCCTCAAATATTTTTCAGTCTAGTCTTGTTGAAGAAACTTTTTTAAACTCCATTGTGGCATATCTCTGGAACACTTCTTTATTTCCTAATCTTGGTTAACCAAGAGTCAGTCCTAGGCAAAATTATGATGTCTTTGAGATTTGTTTTGTATGTTCAGTCTTTCCTTTCTTCATCTTTTTCTTGCCTCTCTATCTACCTACCCCCAACACCACTTTTCACCCCTCGGAAGGCACCCAATCTCTTCTCTAGCTATAGATCTCCCTATTGAGTAAAGAGGCTTCTTTTATGCAAGCCTTTAAAAAAAAAAACCAACACCGAAGCATTTTATTGTGCTTAACTCAATTTAACCTCCCAATAATTCTGAAAGGTAGGTGCTATTCTATCATCATCCCCATTTTACAGTGAAGGAAACCGAAGCAAACAAAAATGAAAGGATTTACCCATGTTTACACAGCTAGTAAGTGTCAGAGGCTGGATCTGAAGTCGTGTCTTTCCAACTCCAGGCCCAGTTCTCTTTGCACAGTACCCTTTAGCTGCCTCTTAAAAATGTTTTCATATTTGTTGATGACCTTACAGACTAGAGTTTCAATTGAGTAGTGAAGATGCCAGATTGAGCGGAGGTTGAAAATTTAGAGGGAGAAGAGAAAGTGGAAGGAAGCAAAGAATATAAACATGTTTTCTAAGAGTTTGGCTAGGAAAAGGAGGAAAGCTATAGAATTCTATCTTCTTATTTTGAGTTATTCTTGCTAATCAGGTATTAGGTATCGTGTGGCCGACCTCAAGGGCCTTAGTACTTCCCAAGGGAGGCAAATAGAATGGTGAAGAGCCCTGAGATTCTCCAATGAAAGAACTACTCAAAAATTTTGGAGGAACATGATAGTTCTCTTTATATATTTGAAGGGCTACATATGACAGAGGAATTACATTTCACAGAATCCTAGAATTTAGAGTTAGAAGGTACCTCATTGGCCATGTACTTTGACCCATATCCAAAAAGGAAATCCCTGTTGTACTATATTCAATAAATATTTCATCCAGCCTCTTCCTGAACACCTAGGATGACACAGGGGTGGGGAACCTGCAGCCTTGGAAGAGACCCATCACTCTTTTGGTTAGATTTAATTATAAGGACATTTTTTCTTGAGATGTAGTCTAAATTTGTCACCTTGCTGCTTCTTCCCATTGCTGCTGGTTTTGAGGCCCAATGAGATAATCCTTACTCAGCGTGAAAGCCTTCAAAATATTTGAAAATCACTGTCAGTTTTCTGTTTTCTAAGCTAAATATCCCCTGTTCCTTTAATTAATCCCTATATGGCATGAACTCAAGGATCATCAAAGTCCTCTTTGTCCTTGGCACACTCCTCAGTTTATCAGTGTCTTTTTAAAATTTTGGGGCGAGGAAGAAGATGAACATAATAATCCAGATGTAGTCTGAATACAGTAGAGTACAATGGAACTGTTACCTCCCTTATTCTTGGAAATAACCTTAACCTTTTGGGCTGTCATAACATCAGTTTAACTTAAGTCGATCTTAAAGTCCATCTAAATCCTAAGATCTTTTTTAGACAAATTGTCGACACATCCCCCATTTTGTACTTGTGAAGCCTTTATTTGCAATTCATGTTTAAGACTTTACATTTGTCCCTATTGAGAATTTCATCTTTTTAGAATAAGGCCAATGTTCTAGTCTGTTAGTATCTGTTTGGATCTTGACTCTTTAATCCATTGTGTTAGTGAATCCTCCCAACCCACAGGGCAGAATTAGTAACAATAAATAGAAAGTGGCTGAGAGGCAGATTTTCACTCGTTGGTAAAGACTTCCCAACAATGAGAGCTGTGCAAAATGTGTAATGAATTGCCTCAGGAAGTATCCAGTTCCCAGTCTTTAGAGGTCTCCAATTGGAAGTCAAGATGGCCATTTATCAGGAAGTGGAAAAAGTGATTCACTTTTAGGCATGGATTGGTCGAGATCAGAGGTTCCCAAACTTATTTGACCTACTACCCCCCTAAAAAAAAAGTTAGTCCCACCCCTTGGAAGTCTACTTTCTTTAACCCTCTTTTTTTTTTTTTTAATTTTCACCATTTCAAAAAATATTTTTTTTAAAAAGAAATTTTAAATTTAATAATTTATTGTGAGTTTGTGCTTTTTTCTGCATGGAAATTTTGATATTACAATATTGTGTCATATAATTGTATGGTATTACATTGTGAACAAGTCTTTACATGCACATATTCCTGCTGTTGCATGCTGGATTTCCTGACAATATGTGACATGCTCACCTGCCAAAACTTGCTTGTTAAGACCTGTCTGAGGACTTGACCGCTGATCAGTTATAACTTGCATTTTGTGTGTTTATTTGGAAAATAATATAATTACTACTACTTTAAACTGTTGTGCAACAGATGAAACATATACAGTTTTTCAAAATTCTCTTCTTTCCTTATCCTTCCACTACTCCCTTATTTTTATTCAAAGCTTCCAATTGCACCTGAGGCTACTGCCTCCCCCTCAGGGATCATTCCAGCGCCCCCTGGGGCTACTATCCTGTGGACAAATTAATGTCTTTTCCAATGTTGAGATAGATTCTCTGATTCTGAGGTCTTGGATTTGCTAAATCAGGGTTTGGCTTGATCTGACCAACATGTGGTGATGATTGTAATGCAGACACGAAAGAGCAGCTTGAGGCAGATATTTTGATGGTTTGGACAGATGTAGGTGCACGTTGGGGGCAGATCAGATGGAAGGCAGATCTAGAGCAGTTCAGGGTTCAAGTCTGAATAAGGGTGGGGCTTAAACTCTTAAGAAAGCTAGAATCAGGGAGTTGTCAGGCAAGAAGAAAAGAAGGTTTTGGCAAACTCTTTGGATCAAATATTTAGAGACTTCAGTGGCAATCTAATCTAACCTATTTGTATAGATGAGGAAAATGAAGCCCACACAGATTACATTTTTTTTGCTTAATAAAAACGATATTTTTATTCCCTCCTACCTCCATTTCACGCCCCCCCCCCCCACACCATTGGGGAGGAAAAAGAAAAAGAAAACTCTTGTAATGAAAGTGTGCAATCAAAACAAATTCTAGCATTGGCCATGTTAAAAAAATATATCTCATTCTTCATCCTGAATCCATCTCTCAGGAAGTGGGTAGCATGCTTCATCATTGTTCTTTTGCAATCATGATTAGTCTTGATCTGATCAGAGTTTGTACGCCTTTCAAAGCTGGCTGTTTAAGTAATTTCCAAGATCATGAGTGGAGTAAATTTCTGATCTAGGATTTGAATCCATATCCAGTGCCCTTTACCCTCTGCCACTCTGTCTATTGGGTCAGAATTGGAGAAGCTGAGGGGTTTAGTAGGGCAAAGAAGAATCCAAGAGCAATTCTAGAAGGTACTTTGAAAAGGTGACTTAGGGTCTTCTGGGTAGCCGTAGGCCTTGCAGAAAGAGAGGTCTATTTGTAAAGGGATCGGTCCTCCTGAGTTAGGGTAGGCTCTGTTAGAACAGTATCTTCACATGTCTTGTCCTTGTAGTTCTCTGAGGTGAGCAGAGAAGATAAGGCTACATCCTGGGACTAGAAAGTAGATTTATTTGGCCATGGCCAAGAAAGACGTGATTCTTTATAATTCCTTGATTTTTAGCAGAATATTTACCTGGGTGCTAACATGGTCCACTTTTAGTCTTAGAAACTCAGGAATGGATTTAGTCTAAGCTTAGGAGCAATATTTTGAACCAGTGTAGCATTTTAGTGGCTTGACTACAAATAGTTACCATAGACATAATTTATCCATCCCAAGCAAACCATGATACCTGAATCTAGGAATCATCTAGACTTGTACTGATTTAATTCACTTTCAATTCTACAAGCTTTTACTAAATTCTTATTGTACATAGACCACTGTGCTAAAGACTAGTTTAAAATAAAAGGTCTAGGTAAGAAGTGGTTTCTGCCTTCATGAAGCTTACCTGTGCTGGGGAGCTCTAACTTCATATAGATCATATTCAGTTGTGAAATTTCTTACACAATCAGGCTTTTTGACTTATCCACTATCACCTAGCAGAGCATTAGAATTTAATTTGTCTCTAGGTTTCTTTAAAAAAAAGAAAGAAAAAGAAATAAAAAGAAGACCCTTGGTTCCTATGCAAGCACTCTGGCTAACAAGGCATCAAATAAAGGATAGTATTTAACTTCATGAAAAACTGGAAAGGACTTGTACTCAATCCTATAAACAATCAAGAACTCCCCCAGAGACCTATACAATTCTCTAGACCTAGGGATTTACATTGGGTAAACTCCTTAAAGGGCAAAGAAATTAGGGTTGCTACAAAGTAAAGCATTTCTTTTGTGTATCCCACATTCCAGGAAGCAATAGGATCCTTTAGCAATATAATGCTACTCTGTTTGAGACCCCTGAAATAGGAAAGAATTTAGGGTTGCTGGAGGGTAAATCAACCATTTCTCTGATGATACCTACTCCTTAAGAATCTGTAGTCTTCTTTACTGGATAGCATCCTCTTATGAGAGAGGGAATCCCCACTATAACATATTTGACATGTTTATTCAGTCTCCCCTTAGAAATCTTTGATGAGACGGAGCTAACTAGCTCAAAGCAGCCCATTACATTTTTTTTATCTCTAATTTTTAGTAAGTTTTTTTTCTTGAGATAAAGCCCAAACAAACTTCATTTCAACTTCTATCAACTGTTCCCTGTTGTTCCCGCTGGGTCTAAACAAAACAAATCTAATCCTCCTGCTACAGTTTTGGATATAATTGAAGATAGTTGTCACCTCTGTGGTTCTCAAATATATGTCACAATGGTCCATGATGGCAAACTGTTATACAACCTAAAATCTGTAAGGCAATAAAATATAAAGCATAGACAAATATATTCACGGACTGCATAGTCAATTATTAAGCCTTTAATCTACTGGAAACACAGAGGTAAATAATGTTCCCCTTGATATTGGTGAACAAACAAGCCACAAATAGAAACAGACAAGTCACAAGTAGTGCAAATGCAGAGAGACAGCTTGTGTGGCAGAAAATGTGTTAAACACAGAGACAGGAAGGACCTCGGTTTGAATTGCACCTCCACCACTAAACAGCTATGTGCCCCTGAGCAACTTAAACTAAGTTTCAATTTCCTTATCAGTAAAATGAGTATAATAATAACTATAGTACCTACCTCATTTTTTAAAAGATCACATGAAATAATATCATTAAATCATTTTGTAAACATTGAGAAACTATATTCAAACATCAGTTATTAATGTACCTAAAGACTCTAATGTTAGTAGTGTGACATTACTTTTTTTTTTTTTTGCTTTTTGGAGGGCAATTGGGGTTAAGTGACTTGCCCAAGGTCACATAGCTATTAAGTGTAAAGTGTATGAAGTCAAATTTGAACTCAGGTTCTCCTGACTTCAGGGCCAGTGCTCTACTCGCTGTGCCACATTATATTTTAATAAACAAAAAATTAGCTAATAATTGCATGTATATACATTAATTTTATATTTTGTTTATATCAGTCACAATTAATAATGAATGATTAATAGTAAGATATAGTAATACTTTCAAAGCCCAACTCATCATACATGCTGTAAGGTAGGGATTAGTCAGTTAAATAATAAACATTTATTAAATGCTTACTAAGTACCAGGCACAATATAAAAGGCTGGGAATACAGAGAAAGGCATAAGATAGCCCTTGCCCTTAAGGAGCTCAAAATCTAATGGAGACAACAAGCCAACAATTTTGTCCAAATAAACAAGATTCAGGGAAAATGGGAAATAATCAGCAGAGCAAAGGCACTAGAATAAAGAGGTATTAGGGAAAGTGTGCTGTAGAAAGCAGTTATTGATGAAGTAAGAGAGTGTTAAATCAGGGTGATGTTCCATGGGAACTCTTCCGTGTCTTGTTCTAGGAACTATGAGGACCTGCCAGGAATCCTGAAGTAGAAGCAAATTGGATTCTCAGAATAATCACTGATTATTGATTGTAATCAATTAATCATTGGTTAATATCCGGGCCTTTGTGATAGAACTGTATCTATTAATAGTATAAGAAAGAGGGTGGCATAGTGTCACAGACTGATTTTTCTTGGAACCATCATGATGATCAGATTGACATGGAGAAGCATAATTGAAACTAAATCAAGTAGTGCTTCCTTTGTGTTCTGTTACCCTGGTAAGAAATGAGAACAAATTAGAAATACCCAAAACCTACCTGATGGAAATGCCTTGGTATAAACAGTGCTGATCATAAAAGTGTACAAATCATGAAAGCACATGAAATGGTCTAAAGAAATTAATGCTTTCATTATGCTACAGTGCTATGTCCTAACAAAAATGAATGGAGATCTTACCAGTAATAGGCAAGGGTTTCATGATGCTTTTTGTCAATAGTATCTTCAGCTTTAAGCTAAACAACAACATATTTCAAATAAATCAGAACAATTTTAAGAAATAACTTCACTCCAAATTCAGATTAGATGAAATAAAAATGGAAATCGAGGAGAGGCTTAGATGTGAAGATAGATAAGCTGAAGAATCTATAGGTATTAGAAATCTATACCATGCAAGCATCTGAAGTGATTCCTAATAGGGAAATAAATGATAAAAACAATTCTGATGTCTTAAATGTTTTCTAAGCAAGGGTCAGGCATACTTAGAATGGAATGTTGAAAAGTCCATTATGGATTTGATGGCACAAATGTAACTAGCAGAATAATAATATAAAAAGAAATTCAAAAAAGCCACCATCATCTATAAACATTATGAACAAGTGCATTCTCAAAAGTATTTGATAGAAAATACAAAAAAATTCAGGAACTTCACAAAATACTATATGGTATGGCCATTGCCTACTAAATACCATAGGAGTAAAAGTAGAACTGTCAAGAAATACTTCTAAGGATATTCATCAAAAGCTACCTTTCAAAAGAAGCTTGAGAAAACTATTGAAGATATGTGGAAATACACTGTAATAATATCTTGGGGATATTAATATCTAGGCAGTATATGCAGTAGAATATTTGTTTTGCACAATTAAAGGTAACAAAAAAAGAAATACTTTGACAGAATGAAATTCAGAAAACAAAAGTAAGTGAGAAATTCTGAATACTTTTAATGAAGAGTCAAAAGGTTAAGACAATATTAAGAGTCAAAGTAAAATAAAGAACAAAATAAATAATTCAACATTAAAAAAAACTACTTTAGAGGCTTGGGAAATAAAACAATCAGAGAACAGAGAAAATCTTTCAAAGGAGGAAAATTTCTCATCATTTTTGTCCAGCACAACCAAAGCATAAGTTGAATCAATTTACAAAATAGAGGGCTTGTATACCATTAAAATAATAAACAAAAGAATTGTGTCAAAAGATATGACTAAAACACTTCTCTGTAAATGTGGAAAGCTGTGGCACTAATATGATCCATAAACATTGGTTCACATGCTTCACAATCACACATAAATTACTTGAAATGCACTTTATTAGCTTCCTCTTCTGATTTTTCCTTTTTTCTTTTTACAGAAAGCATCACATATTGCCAAAATATAAGAACACCAAATAAAGACTATTTCTTTCTGTACTCTATATACAACTTGCATCACTCAAAAAAAAATTGTGAATGCATATAAGAAAACATTAGATTGGCCAAGAAATTAAAAGAATGTGCCAAAAGGTCCCAGGAAGTATAAACTCATGATCAATTTGGGAATTGTTTTAAATGGGTCTCCCAGAAGCCAAATAATATTTATACCAGGTTTATTGACTATCACAAATTCTTCAAGAACAGTAGATGTTGCCACACTGAATGTTCATAATCCTTAAACTATATGGAAAGGAAAGCTTTCAAAATTTAGAGACCAAGCAGGAGAAATTAAAAACATGTGTGAATAGGACAAAGTATATATGTCATCCCTTGTGTCTAGTGTGCTACTGGAAGTGCCCAGAAAATGCTTTTACAATGATTCTATGTTATACACAAATTAGTCTACATCCCAATCCTTTTATTAAATTATGCAAAGCAGTCATTTTAGCCACTTACTCAATAGACCACAGAACATTAACTATCAGAAAGTTAACAGGATAGCAATTTCTTCTCTGACTATTTCTATCTGATCTCAAACCAAAAAAAAAGTGCAAGATAATAATAATCATTTTTAGCACAAGTACTTTACCAAATACATTCACAGACATTGCCATATTTTTTTCCTTATCACAGTCCTTTGAGGTAAATAAGGTTGGGGTTATCATTTCTAGAGAGAAGTAAAGTAAGCTTGAGTTAAATGGTTTTTCCAAGCATATTCAACACAGATAATAAGTGGTAGAAGCAGCATTTAAATCTATGAGTCAATGGTACTTCCACTACACCTTTTATCTCTCAGATTTGTATATGGAATTCAAGAGCAAAATGTCATACCTCAAAAGTGGAAAACCTGAACAGTACTCCAAATGTAATGGTTAAGTCAGAACTAACCAGAAGGAAGAAGGCCACCTGATTATGGTTAACTCCTTAGAAATGAGGCTAATAAGTTACATGGAAAATTTTACCTGTCACATCTACGGGTAAGGGAAGAGTTTATGACCATACAAGAGATAGAAAGGATCATGGAAAGCAAAGTGGATAATTTTGATTACATTAAATTAAAAAGTTTTCACACAAACAAAAGTAATACAGCCAAAATTAGAAGAAAAGGAGGAAATTGGGGGAAATTTACAACAATTTTCTCTGACAAAGGTCTTATTTCTCAAATATATAGGGAACTGAACCAGCTTTATAAAAATAAGAGCCATTCCCAATTAATAAATTATCAAAGGAAAGACAGTTTTCAGAAGAAATCAAAGCTATCAACAGTCATATGTAAAAATGCTCTAAATAACTACTGATTAAAAATGTAAATTAATTGTAATTAAATGTAAAACATTTAACAAAAAATTCAATGTAAAACAATTCTGAGATACCACCTCTTACTTATCAGATTGGCTAACATGACAGAAAAGAAAACTGACAAATGCTAGAGGAGATAAGGAAAAATTGGGAAGCTAAAGCTGGTTGGTGGAATTGTGAACTGGTTCAACTCTTCTGAAGAATAATTTGGAATTACATACACAGGGCTATAAAACTGTGCATACCCTTTGACCCAACAATACTACTATTAGTTCTCTATGAGAAAAGAACCCATTTTACAAAAATATTTATAGCAGCTTTTTTTTTGTGTGTGTGTGGTTTCACAAAATTGGAAATTTAGGAGATGCCCATCAATTGGAGAATGGCTGATCAAGTTGTGGTATATAATTGTGATGGAATATTATTGTGCTATAAGAAATGATGAGCAGGATGGTTTCAGAAGAAAACCTGGGAAAGTTTATATGAATGGATGCAAAATGAAGTGAGCAGAACTAGAACATTTTACACAGTAATAGCAGTATTGTAATGATGATCAACTGTGAAAGACTTAGTTACTTTGATCAAGATAGTGATCCAAGGCAATTCAAAAGACCCATGATGAAAAATGCTATCCGACTCAGAGAGAGAGCTGATGAACTGAATACAGATTGAATCATACCTTTTCCATTATATTTTTCTGTGTGTATATTTTCTTTTGCAACATGAGAAATATTTTTGTATGACTTCACATGTATAATCAATATCATACTGTTGGCCTTCTTAAAAGGTTGTGGGGGGGAGAGAATTTGGAATTCAAAATTTTAAAAAATGAATTTAATTTTTTACATGTAATTGGGGAATATTTAATGAAATGAAATATAAAAGAAATTAGGCTCATACGTTGCTGTCAATAACTACAAAGGGCATATCTTTCTGTTACACAGTCTGCTCTCAATCCCCTCACAGGATCTAGGATTTAGAGGTAGAAAGGACCTTATAGAGACATTTACTCCAACTGCATAATTTGACAGTTGTGGAAACTGAGACCCAGAGAAGTGAAAGGAGTTGGCCAAAGTCATAAGGACAGGAAGTGACAAGGTTGGTATTTGAGACCAGGGTTTTCTGACCCCAAATCTAACTTCCTTTCTGCTGTATCACGTTGCCTCTTGTCTAGGGAATCTGTCATACTTTTAATGTCCTTTAAAATGTTTTCAAGACCATTCAGAGTGGCTTCTTTCTATTTGCAGATCCGCTTGCTCACAGAGCTTAAAATCAGCTTGTCATGAAGTAGGTAATGTTCACCATACCCAGAAACTATGCTGAGCCCTGGGATGTACCTAGTAGATATATTAATTGCATTGCCAACTTTGCAAGCTAAAATGTGTCCATGTCATTTTACCTGGTTAGGTGGAATCTATTTGAACAAAGCATAAATTCAGTTCAATTAAAACCATTTTATTTGAAAAAAAAAAAAGGCTTTAAAGTTATTTGAGCCAGTGTAATGGTTAAAGAAGCAACTCCAGAATCAAGAAGACCTGACTTCAAACCTACTTTTGATATATATTGCCTATGTGACCTGGACAAGTCACTTAATCTTAGTATCCCATGCAACTAAGGCTTTTAGTCGCAAAGCAGCTGCTGAACTGAATTGTGAGAGAAAGTTTCCTTATTGTGAGAGAAAGTTCCCTATATCAATGAAATTATTAGTTCATTTGGAGGTGGTGATGGGGGTGGAAATGACCAGGCAATGAATTGTACCTGAGTATACAAAAAAAAGGAACAGTTTCTGAGCACAAAATATTATTCTCCCACAAAGAATATGTATTTGGTCCTCTTGGTGCTTGACCAATGTCACCATCCATCACTGATATAATTTCTATTTTTCAGTATCTACTTAAGTATCATAGTTATGGGAACAGAGCTTGATTTAGGTCAAATCTCCAAACTCTAAAATGCATTCTTCATGTGTTCTTGATTCTTTTGATTCAATTCCTTTGTCTGTTTGCCAACATGAAAGATAAATGGCTGTCATTTATATCATATGAATATTCAGACTTACCTTCTTGAAGCAAGCACTAGAAAATATCAAAAGAAGAGAAATCAAACTACTTTCAGTATTGGGGGCAGGGGGACTGATTGGCTGATACCTATTGAAGTAACTGGGGGAAATTAGATCTATTCAAACTCTAGATGTGATGAATTATAAGATATAGGAGTACTCACTGTCCTGCATTTGTGAGTCAAATATTGAATTTTTGAAAACAGGTCTAGAACTCACTCATCCTATAAGCACAGCAAGACCAAAGGGTTCAATTCTGAGAAAGACAGAAAATGCCAGAGCATAGTAAAAGTAGTTTGGGAGTTTATTTCAAAGGTTCAATAACTGAACCATTCAGCAACCAGTGAGCAAATTATTACCCTTCTTTGTCTTATGCTATCTTTTTTTTTAACCTCTCAAACAACTTCTTTCTGAAAGTGGCATCAGCCTTTGTGAATCTACCATGTACTTCATTTCCTTCCAGATGTGGTTTTATACCCCTCTTATTGGGTTTTTGACTGAGAGATGATTTGTGTCTGGGGAGAAAATCTGGCATGTATATCAGCAGCTGGGAAGTATCTCTCATTATGTGGATCTTAATAAAAATCCTGTAAATATTTCTACTTCCGAAACAAGTTTTTCTTTCTTTCTTTGAGTTGTTTATCCTGGGGCCAAGGAAGCTGATTTCATCAAACTTTTATATATTAATGATGCACCCTCATGTGTAGAAGTGCTATTTGAACAAAAGGATCAAGGCCCTGCTGTTAGACTTTCTTATAGAGATTCTGGGTGTGTCACTTGATAAGGTGACATCCTGACAGATGGCATTGTGACTCATTCAAGTGTGGTATGTGTTTAAACAAAACAGGGCCACATTTCATTAAGTGAAAGAGGGATGACAGTAGAAATGAAAGGTGAAGAGGTGAAGTAGAGGGCATGTTTGCTAGGCTTTTCTATCCCTGAATATCTCAGAAGTTGAATAGACAAACACTGAAATGGATTTTATATCCTCTTTTTTTTTAATCTTCTAATTCTTATTTTTTAAGAGGAAGACTCATGGCAAGGGTAAACCTACAGGTGATACTTGGGTAAAACAAGATGCTTAGCCAGAATCATTTCCATCTTGCATTTTACGAGATGACTCTTGAGGACCTGGAATCGAGAACACATTTTGCCACATTTATAATCCCCTTGATCATTATAGGCTTTTGGTTTAGAGCCAGACTTGGACCTTTTTGAAGTTTTGTGCTTGTTCACTCTAGGCAAATCACAAGGTCCTGCTTCTAAGAAGAAATAGGATTAAAAAGGCCATTACAAGGCATCTTTGACATTAAATAGCTTTAATATTTTGAGGAGGTAAGTGCAAATAAATCAGAGTCAGACATTACTTTTCCATCAGATCTGCTGATATAAAAAATTAAGGGCTGGGTGGATAGTCAGAAAGCATGTGGCTTTTGACTAGCCCACCAAGTTAGAGGAATAATTTATACCCCTCTTTGTCAAAATGGGATTCAGATCAGCCACTTCATATGAGATGTTTGTTTTCCTGAGATGCTGACAGAAATATCTCTACCTGACTAAGAACTCTGGGAGTGAGCTAGCTCTTCCAATATTGATTCTCTCTGAAAAGACTCCCTTAATGTTGCTTGAAGTCTCCTTGTCTCCATTTAGCATTCATTAGGTGGCAAGAGGGTGCTAATTACTACCTCAAATGCAGAAGGAGACTGCCTCCTCTGTTGTATTGTGGAAGCTCTGAGGGTTTTTGTTGGGTAAAATACCCAGTTAGTTTGGTTGGAAAAGAGATGGTGGCAAAACAAACACATTGTGTCTCGAAATGTACGTCTCCCAGTCTGCCAAGAAGTGTGATATAGGCAGGGGTGGGGGGAAGCCAGCACACCAACTTGCCCCTCGGTTCAATTTTCAGGGTGAGCCTTTATACCTTAAAAATCAGCAGAGGTTAAACTCAGAGCTTGATTTATTGTTCTGTTGATGGTCTAGACTTAGGAAAGTGACAGAAAAAATGTGAACAATGCAGATTAAACTTAAAAGTGTGTCCTGAGTCCATTGTTAAACATTTATCAATCAGCACACTTCTGGTGATAAGCCTCATCATCTGTCTTCTGAAGCCATAATTTGTCACTGCCTTGATTGATCAGAGTTCTTCTAACTTTCAAAGTTGTTTTCTTTTACATTGTTGTGGTCTTAATGTCAAATATTCTCTGGTTTTACTCATTTCCATATGAATTAGTTAATACAAGATCTCTTGGGTTTCTTGGGTTTCTCCGCATTCACATAATTATATTTCAAATTTACTTGTCTTCATTTGATTAGACTCTACTTATTTGTTACAAGAGAGGACTTGTATGGGAGTGGGTAGTAGGTAGTGATTGAGATAGAAAAGATGAGAAATAAACATGACAGCAATGGAATATTAAAAAATACACAGAAGCAAACAAGTTCAGAAAAAGGCACAAACAGGATGGTTTTGTTACTAATGTGTTAAATTTAATGTATACTTTTCAGAAAAATACACTGTACCAGAAGTTCATAATAAAATATGTACATAAAATCATTATTTTTATTCTTCTTTGTATACCAAAATACAAACGTTTCTTGATAATTGGTTAGTTTATTATTAAAAAAAATTAAGAAGAGGTTGCAAATTTAGTTAGCAATTGATCAACAACTCTTCTACTCCCTTATAAACAGCCCTCACTCTTTTATTTTTTGGAGGGGGGAGGGCCGGGCAATTGGGGTTAAATGACTTGCCCAAGGTCACACAGCTAGTACCGTAAGTGTTAAGTGCCTGAGGTCTGATTTGAACTCATGTCCTCCTGACTCCAGGGTGGGTGCTCTATTCATTGTGCCACCTACGTAGCTGCCCCAAGCCCTCACTCTTAAAGGCATTTCAGAAATCAGTTTCTTTGATGCTTGCACTAAGTTAGAAATAAATAACTTAAGGGAAAGGCATTAGAGAAGTCATTTACAATATCCCTTTCATCCTTATTCCCCCATTTTTTTTTGTTCCGTGGAGGGTTTCTTTTCTATAGTGAACTCTATTCGATAGAAAAGCCTAGAAGCAATGCTGTCAAACTTAACTAGAAAATCACACATTAATGTTACCTATATTTTACTGTATTTTCATTTGTTTTGTTAAATATTTCCCAATTACACTTTAATCTGGTTCTGACTGCACTCTGGAATATTGTGGGCTATTTTTACGCATAAGCCAAATGTTTGACTCCTCTAGTCTGGAGCTCAAGACCTTTGAACAAATCCAAGAACCAGGAAGATGACATTTCTTAAGTACCCAAATGGATCTGGAATCTCATAGGTTTGGATATTTCTTTCACTAATGCAGATTTGAACCTATCTTTACCTGATCATTCTCTGCTACTCTTGGCAGGGAAGGGCCAGAGACACTAATACAACAGCACCTTAGACATTATAATTTACAGAGTAAATGGTGTAGGGTGTGTTCAGTACTTCTTGTGGGAGGGCTGCTGAGCCCTTTCAGCGATGCTTTCTACCTTTAGCATATAGCTGATCCACCCAACTCTCACTTGTAGTACCAAGAAACTGTAACATGCATAGTGGCTACACCCTGGTAAACCATTTCAGCAGACATACTTCAACCAGCTTGAGGGTAATCAAGAAATCTGAAATCCATTGGGGAGTTAGGGAGGTATCTACCTCAAGCACTCGAAGCCTTCCTTCCCCTGGTGGAATGGGTGGATGAGAGCAATTTGTTCCATTCCAACTGAAGCAGGCACTGTGGAGTGCTTAGATCTTGGTTAGACACAAAAGAGGCCCAGGTCATCCACTGCATCCTGGGCCATCACCAGTCATCTTGACTCTGTTCTGCGATGTGATGACTGTGAGAGAGAGTGAGGCCAACGACTTTGTGCAGCTCTGCTTCATTTAAATCTGATTTTTGCACTAATGAAAAATAAAGCAATTCAATTTAATAAACATTTATGGACTGTTTACTTTATGCCAAACACTTGTCTCTCAGTTTAAAAAAATCATACTAGATCCTGGAGACACAAAGAAAAATGAAATAGTTACTGTTCTATATGAGGAAAACAAGCACACAAATGGTTAAGTATACAGAGATTTGGGGGAGGATATAGTTCCTGAACTGAGAATTGAAGGAAGTTTTTACTGTTGTTCAGTCATATCTGACTCTTTTTGACCTTGTGAGGGTCATGCTGTCCATGGAGTTTTCTTTTTTTTTTTTTTGGAGGGGGGAGGACAATTGGGGCTAAGTGACTTTCCCAAGGTCACAAGGCTAATTTTTGTGTTGTGTCTGAGGCTGGATTTGAACTCAAATCCTCCTGACTCTAGGGCTGGTGCTCTATTCACTGCACCACCTAGCCACCCCTCCATGGAGTTTTCTTGACAAAAATAATGGAACGGTTTATCATTTCCTTCTCCAATGGATTAAAGCAGACAGAAGTTAAATGACTTGCCCAGGGTCACATAGTTAGGAAGTGTTTGAGGCTGGATTTGAACTCAGGTCCAGCACTATACCCACTGTCTCAACTAGCTACTTCCTTCAAGGAAACTAGAAATTCCAAGAGGCAAACTAGAGCAGAAAGAATATTCCAGGTATCAGGGACAGCTGGTACAAAAACTTCAGAGGTAGAAAATGCAATTTCATATGAAATAGCAATTAGGTCAATCTGGATGAGATGTAGAGTATGTAAGGAAGAGGAATATGAGATTAGCCTACAAGGATAGTTTGGAACCAAATAATGAAGGGCTTTAAATATCAAACAAAGGAGTTTATATTTTCCCTGTAAAGCAGTCAAAACTCACTAACAATTCTTGAGTTGAGGAGTGATGTATTATAACCTAAAGTTTATCTTTTGGAGCATAATCTCCACCTACCTATTTCTTACAGAACACGGTCTGTTGGGCTAAACTGGAAAGAGTGATGGTCTTAATGTCCGTTAAGGACTTTTTTCTTAAATGAAGATCTGCAGCAAATTGTAATAATATTGTTTGTTTGTCATATTTGAAGAGGACCAATGACTTCACAGGGTGATGTCTTGATTTGAAAGTGAATCGGAGAAGCAGAATGAGGTAGAGTTGTACGAAGCTGTGAACTTCACTGTCTCCCGGAGTCATTGAAGTCCAGTGGTAGGACAAAATTTGAGATTACTGGCAATAGCCTGGGATGCAGTGCATGACCTTGGGGTCTTCAATGCCCGACCAAGTTCCAAGTAATCCACAACACCTGCTTCAGCTGCCTCCGTGGTCCTTGGAACAAATTGTTCTTATCCACCCATTCTGCTGAGGGAAATCTTCACATCCTTAGGTTATATACATCTCCCGAACTCACCAATGGCTTTGAGGGCCTGTCAGTAACCCTCAAGCTGGTTTAGCTCATCTGCTCAGATAGTTTTACCAGGGTGTGGCCAATGTGCATGATACAGCTTCTTGGAGCCACAGGTGACAGCTGGGTGAACGTGGACACCAGAGGTGGGTGAACAGCCCTGGAAAGAGGTTGGCAAGTCCTCCCTGAACACCCGCCACACCCAGACTGAACTATAAAAACAGTGTAAAGATTTGCAAAATACTTTAGAAATACACAAAAAACTAGCCGTGTGACCTTGGGCAAGTTACTTAACCCCAATTGCTGTCCAAAAAGCAAAAAAAAAAAAAAAACTTTAGAAATATCTTATTTTATTCTTCCAGCTTCCCAGGGAGATAGGTCCTATTATTCTCCCCATTTTGTAGCTAAGGAACTAGGATTAATTGACTTGTCAAGGGTTACACAATTACTAGGTATCTGAGGTCAAATTTGAATTCAGGTCTTCTGACTCTGAGTTCAGGGCTCTACTCATTGTAATATCTGGCTGTCTTTGGTGTGTAAATATTAATAATGACATAGCAATTTTCATGTCAGGAGCACTTTCCATCACTTTCTATCCTAACAAGCTTGGTCTGCCTTTTTTTTTTTTCTAAGAAGACAAAATAAAGTATTTCTTAAGCACTTGCTAAGTTAGTTTGGTTACAAAAAACAATAAAGTAGCTAGTAGCAAAATCTCTGGCTTCAAATTTATATATGGAATTGTATGAAGTTTAAGCAAAATAAAATAGTTTTATCACAAGGAGATAAATTTGATCTCAAAATTATCACTGAGACTTGTTGGGATAAGAGCCATGACTGGATCGTGGCTCTGGATGGATATTTAATTAAAAAACATAAAACAAGGGGCATCCAGGTGGCTCAGTGAGTAAGAGAGCTGGCCCCAGAGTCGGGAGACCTGGGATCGAATACCGGCTCAGATACTTAGAACCCACCCAGAAACACCTGGCCCTGTAACCTTGAGCAAGTTACTTAACCCCAATTGCTAAAACAAAAAACAAACAAACAAAAAAACCCAACAACAACAACAAAACAAACCCAAAACAAAACAAAAAACAAAACAGGATAGGTAAATGATAGGGTAGGGTAGCACTGCATATTAAGAAGATGTCTTCATAGAAGTGTAACTCTTGGCCTAAAAGGCTGTTTGCATGGGACTGTCCTTACTGGTGAAGATTGATTACTCAATGCTTGTAGGTAGAATTGGTGAAAACTTGAGAGAAAAGAGATCGGAGAGAAAAGATGTGGTTCCAGACTCTCCTCAGGTCCTTGAAGGGATAGAAAGAATCTAGGGAGAAGCAGGAATGTAGGGGAGTAGGCAACTTTGATCATGTGCCTATCCCTAGCTTTCTACACTAGACACTTTGGAGAATTTCCTCTTGAATGAGATCTGAGATTCTATGTCCCTTGGTTGAGCTGAGATAATCTCACTCCCAGTGGGAGAGTTAATTCCCTTTGTCTGTTGTCTGGTTTGTATTCTCACATGCATACTTTCTCTGATTCTGTTTTGCTATCAATTTGTATAAATGGGTTTATTGCCATTTGCTATTTCTGTTCATTGTGGAATTGGCACCTGGGGAAAGGGAGTCAAGTCTTGAATATATTGCTTAGGGCATGCCTTCCGCATTAAAGGATAATGACTGGGAATGCAGCTTGAATTTAAAATCCATTTCCCCTAGACTAACAACATTTAAAGGATCAGATAGATATAATTCTAGCCCAGTCCCCACTCTCTATGAAGAGAGCAAAGTGGCCAGCCATTTGTCCCAACCCCTTGCTTCTCTTCCTGGCAGGAGTCAAAGTCTCTCTTGGAGAAGGAAACTCTAGTGATATTTATTCATGTCTCCTTTTGAGCTTCATCTACATAGACCTATATGGATACACATAGCCTATGTGCTCGGTCTGCTTTTTAATCCTCACTTTACCAAAGAGGAAGAGAAAAAGCAACAGAGTATTTGCATTTCGCCTGTGAGTGATCTGAATATGATCATAGAAGAAAACGGCATGAAAATTTAAGTCAACACTGGTATTTAAAAGCCCCTGCAGCCTGCCTTCAGTACCCTTCCATTTTTCTTCAATGCTGCCACCCTTCTAGGCCCCATGCTAATCAGCCTTCTTTCCAAATCTATAGCAACCTACACCTTCCATCCCACTTCCTCCAAAGGTACATCCTTCTACTGGTTGGGTACTACTGGTTGGGTAGCATGTTCCTCTATTTTTGTGTTCCTTCATAACTTGTGTCATTTTCAGATAATTCTTCTTTCCTCATCCTCTCCTCAAATCCCAACTTGGTGGGGTAAATTTTGTGGATTTTTTTTTACAATATGAAAAGGAGTTTAATCTTATCTCCTTTTGTATTTTTTAAAAAATTTAATTAATTTTAAAAATTAACTAAATCCTCTCCTCTCCCTTTAATTCCCTACATCCCTTGAAAAAGAAAGAAAAATAAAACCCTTGTAACAAATATGTACAGCCAAGGAAAACAAATTCCTGCACTGGCCATGTCTAAAAAAAGATATGTTCCAGTCTGTGCTCTGAGTTCATAAGTGGGTAGCATATTTCTTCATGAGTCCTCTGGAATCACAGTTGGCCATCGTATTGATCAGAGTCCTTAAGTCTTTCAAAGTTCTTTATCTTTACTATATTGTCATTATCATATAAATGGTTCTCCTGGTTCTGTTCCTTTCACTCTGTATCAGTTCATATATCTTCCCAGGCTTTTTTCTGAAACCATCCCCTGTATCATTTCTTAAGAACAGTAGTATTCCTTCCCACTTGTAAAAGTATAGTTTGTTCAGCCATTCTCTAATTGATGGGCAGCCTCTCAGATTCTAGTTCTTTGCCAATACAAAAAAAAGCTGCTATAAATATTTTTTGTACCTATGAGTCCTTTCCTTTTCATATTTTCAGAGATTATAAATTTCATTAGTGTTGACAGATTTTCATAAAAGCAGACTGTAGCTCACAGTCAGCCAGTCAACTAAACATATATTAAGTGTCTATTATATGCCAGGTAAGGTGCTAAGCACTGGGGACACAAAGAAAGGCAAAGATGATCCCTGCCCTCAGGGAGCTCACAGTCTAGTGGGGGAGACAGCATGCAAACTGTTACATGCAAAGAAATAAGTCTTTAGGGAAAAATGTGAATTAGACTGTTTGTTTTCAGTGCCTCCTATATTTCAGCATAGTTTCTCCTTTTGACCCTTTCATACACTTCAGTACTTTAATCCCATGAACTGACCAGTGCTCTCATACTGTTCAGGGCAGCTAGGTGGCACAGTGGATAGAGTACTTGGCTTAGAATCAGAAAGAATCATCTTCTTGAGTTCAAATCTGGTCTCAGACACTAACTGTGTGACCCTGGGCAAGTCACTTAACCCTCTTTGCCTCAATTTCCTCATTATTAAAATTAGTTAGAGAAGAAAATTGTAAGCCACTCCAGTATCTTTGCCAAGAAAACCCCAACTTGGGTCATAAAAGGTCGGATGGGACTGAAAAAGACTAAACAAAGAAGTCTCACCTTTCCCTTGGCTTCCCAAGGTCCAGCACCTGGGAACATCTTAGGTTCTAGACATTTTTTTCCCCCGAAAATCAAAATTTACAGTCTTTCCCCCAAATACAGGTTGTATTTGTCCTTCATTTTCAAAGAATGGCATGGCATCAGGGAAACGATGACATGACTTGCGGTTGACTTTAATTTGAGTGAGGGCTGTACAAAGTCACCAGCCTCACTTTCTTCTCCACAGCCATCTGGGTCCAGTGACCAGATCTTCATTAAGATGACTGGAGATGAGCCAGAATGCAATGGGAGACCCTGGCCCTTTTAGGCTAAGGCCTTTTCAGATACTCACTTAGAGTGATGTAATGCCCACTCAGTGAATAGGCCTCTTTAAGAAACGAGTCAAGGCATGGCCCCTTTAATTAGAAAAAAAAAATCAAGCTGGAAGGAGAAGACCCTCAGGCTTGCTATTCCAAAGAGAAAGAGTTACTATTGACATTCACTCTAAGCCAGGAGGGTCCAAAATACAGCCATTAAGTGGAACTTGAGCAGGGTCCTATTGTGGTTCAATCTATGAGCTTCAGAGTGAACTGGGTTTAAGGTTTGGTGAAAGAAGAAAGAAACAGAGGGAGAGAGAGACAGAGACAGAGAGAGACGGGGAGAGAGAGAGAAAGGGGGGGGAGAGAGAGAGAGACAGAGAGAGAGAGAGAGACAGAGAGAGAGAGAGAGAGACAGAGAGAGAGAGAGAGAGACAGAGAGAGAGAGACAGAGACAGAGACAGAGACAGAGAGAGAGACAGAGACAGAGACAGAGACAGAGAGAGAGATGTAGCCAAGAAACTCCAAGTTAAGAGGGTTCAACCCCAAATTCCTACATCCACATCCATACCTTATATCTGATATGAAACTTAGCTCAATCCTTTTGTTTTACAAATGATGACAGGGTTACAGAGACCTGACTTCAAAAAAAGTTCACTTGGAAAAAACTAGAGGTGTTTTCTGACTGCAAACAAACTCAATATGAGTCTACAGTGTGATGACAGTGACTCAAATATCTAATCAATCAATCAATCAACAAACATTTAATAAGCATTGAAAATGGACCAGATACTGTTCTTGGCTCTGGGGAATACAAAGAAAATTGACAAACTTTTAAATTGAATCTGCATGATCAACACTTTCTTAAGTCTAAACAATCAACAAAATAGGAAATCAAACCCTGATTTGTAGCATTTGCTGATATCAAAATATAAATGCTCACACTGAAAATTTAACAATCAGCTCTCACAAGTTTGATCTGGATTCAGCATATCCCTGAACCCAGATCTTCTCACTCTTAATTATTTATTTTTCTATTGTCTTTTTTCCCCCTGAGAGGTGGGTTAAATATTTACCAGCATGTTCCTGCCAGGGTTCTAATACTAATCCAACAAGTGATCATGTAGCCTGCATTTGAAGACCTCTAGCTAAGGGAATCCTACTGTAGTTCATTCTGCTTTGGGATAGTGATCATTGTTAGGAAGTCTCTTCTGTATGGAACTCAAACCTGTCTTTTCTGAAATTTGAACCTAATGTTGCTTCTAGCTTTTTTGACTGTCTGTGAGCTTATAGGCCACTAAGATTCCCTGATCTTTTTCACAAGAACAACCTCTGGAGACCTCTTTTTTCCTCTCTAAAATGAGAGAGGTTAGACTAGATAATCTCTAAGGACCCCCTTCAGGTTCAACAATTTACAGTTCTGCTTGCCAGCCCTGAAAACTATGGATAGAGCAGGAGACTGCAAAGACTAAGATCAGGTCTGAGATCAGCAAGGCTTCCAGAGGTACGCAGTGAGATTTTCTCTCCTCTCTCCTACTCTTACCCCTTGGCACACAGCAGGGGTTTGGCATGAGGTAGGAGAGAGGTGCCAACAGCCTGTTGGGAGGTTGACAATAGCAGCTTTTTGAGAGGCTGATTGCAGCTGCCAGAGGCAAATACTTATAACTAATGTTTGTTGTTAATGTTGGGGCCTTACATCCAGGGGGTGAAGGCTTCTGGCCCATCTAGTCCTTCAGTGCTTCAGGCCCTCTGGGATTTGTCCAAACTGCCAGATGACCAGTCTAGGCCTGGCAACAGATCCAGGTGTTGCCAACCAATTCATATTCCAGTAGAGACTTTGTAGCTACTGGAAGCAGAGATTGCCTGGGATCTCAAAATAGCAAAAGTTAAAAGTTGTAAAGTCCAGGGACAAAGTTGGAATTAGAATTAGGAGATTGGTCACCAAAAATTTAAGCAAACAAGTGACCTATATAATAGCAGATTAGAAACAGGCATTATAAGAAACAGGCATCTTATTGAAACAGTGAGAAAAATATAAGATATTGTGGATTTCATTCAGTCTATTTAGAACTGGAAACATCACAAAGAGCACTGAATCTGTGATGTGGTAAAAATGCTTCCCTGAGAATCATATAATCTCCTTGTTAACAGGCTGTGTAAATTTGAGAAATCATTTCACCTTTCTATGGTATAAAGTCACTCCTTTGCAAAGTAAGGGGACTAGATGAGATCAAGGGTTCTTAACCTGGGGTCCATGACTTGAGATATTAAAAGATATTCTGATAACTTCATTTCAATAGAATTTCCTTTGTAATCCTATGTCTTTTATTTTATACATTTAAAAACATTATTTAGAGGAGGGGGGCATTGGCTTCATTCACCACTCTGCCAAAGAGATTCATAGCACACAAAAAAGATTAAAGATTCTTGACTCTAAGGCACCTTCCAGTTCTGAAATATTATGGTAGCATGATGAGGTGGCTTTAAGCAGTCTGGAAGACAAGAAATGGTTGGAAATCTTGATGTGGGAATCACAGAACAAGATTTTCACAGGTTCAGATCAAGGTAAACAATAAAGAAGTGAGACAAAAACAAGCCAGTTCAAATGAAATTTAATGCTTTCTTTCAAACTTAGAAACCTTACTGATTAATTCAACTAGTTGTCAAATCTCATTTCTAGATCTACAGTATTTTTCTATTTTTCTCTCTTGACCACTGTTATAGCCTTTCCAGTGGCCCGTTCCAGTGGCCTCTAATTATTTTCCCTGCCTCAATGCTCTTCTCTCTCCAATCCATTCACCAAAGCACAGCTCTCTCTCTCTCTCTCTCCTCCCCCATCTCTCCCATCTCTCTTTTTCTTCTCTTTCTTTCTCTTTTCTCTCACTCTTTATCTCTTTTCTCTTTCTTGCTTTCTCTTTTTTCACTTTGTCTCTGTCTCTCTGAGTTTCTCTCTCTCTGTCTCTCTCTGTCTCTCTCTCTGTCTCTCTCTCTCTGTCTCTCTCTCTCTCTGTCTCTCTCTGTATCTCTTTGTCTCTCTCTCTCTGTCTCTGTCTCTCTGTCTCTCTCTCTCTCTCTCTCTCACACACACACACACACACACACACACACACACAGAGTAAATTCCAGAGGCTCCCTATTACCCTCAATATAAATGTGGCTGCTCGGCTTTTAAAGCCCTTCACAATCTAGCCTTTACTGCCTTTCCACTCTTCTTTAATGTTTCTCTTTCATACGCACTCCACAGTCTAGCCCCACTGGCCTTTCTGATGTTCCCCACCTACTAAATTCCATCCCTCTCTGGTTTTTCATTGGCTCTTTCCATGCATGTAATGTCCTCACTCCTCACCTCCACATCTTGGCTTATATCCTGTCCTTTAAGATTCAGCTCAAGAGCCAACTTCTACATGAAGCCTTTCCAGATCCCTCCAGCTGCCTTGTGCCCTTGCTCCAAGAAACACTCTGTATTCATTTCATACACAGGGTGACCCAAAATTATTGGTGTAATTTTAAACTATTAAAGCTTAAAGACCTTTGTGATGCCTTGCATACTATATATCTGTATCCATATCTATCTATCTATCTATCTATCTATCTATCTATCTATCTATCTAT
>NW_027187349.1:14069234-14142992 GCF_028583685.1 Petaurus breviceps papuanus
TATCTATCTATCTATCTATCTATCTATCTATCTATCTATCTATCTATCTATCTATCTATCTAATGTATGCACACAAGGTAAAGCTTCTGTTTGAATATAAGACTCTTGAGGCCAGAGATTGTTTCACTTTGGTTTTTATATCTTCAGAACTTAGCACAGGGTCTGGCACATAGTAGGTGCTTAATGAATGCCTGTTCAATAATTGATTGATTAACAATACTGTCCCTAGCAAATCCTGGACACTCTCTCCAATTTAGGTCAGTTGGAAAAAGGAACTTTTCAAACAAAACTGTTATGTAATTATAATGACTAACTTCATGCTCACTAAATATATTAAAAATATATAATATACATATATGTATATATGTGTATGTATGTGTACATATACCTACACACATATCTATATCTATAATATCTGTATGTATATATCTCCCTTCCTTCTTTGCAGAGGTGGGGTATAACAATGCATATGCTAGCAGACTCAGCTGATGGATTGGTTATTTTTGCTGCCTTTTCTCTTATTCTTTGTTACAAGCATAGATTCATGGGTAGGGGATGGAGAAAGACATATTTGGAAACTAAAGTGATGTAAACAAATATACATACAAATTTTTAAATGGAATCTTTCCAGCTGTGTTACTGTAATGCAGCTGGTTTGTCATATTTGTAGCACTTACAAATAGTAACTTCTAGTTGGCTTGTTGACCTAAGGGACCAAGAAATGGAGAACTTTAGGGTAAATTATCAGTGGAATATTTTAGTGGAAAGAGCACCAAATAGCCTTTTAAGGTCCCTTTCAGCTCTAAACCTATGATCCTCTGATCTATAACCTCATTTCAATCTCTAGCTTTGACCCTTGGAATCTCGAATAAGTCAGAACTTCTCTGAAATTCAGTTTTCTCATCTACAAAATGGGTATAAAATCAGCACTGATCTCCTAGGGGTATTTTGAGAATCAAATGAAGTAGCATATGTAAAAATTACATATATAAGTATTAAAAGTACTATTATCTGTTATTATTTAGTAATAGATGTCCGGACACCTATCCTGCCCATTCTGGAATCAGGAAGACCTGAGTTCAAATCCCACCTCTGACTCTTCCTAGCTATGTGACCCTGGGTAAGACACAACTTCTTTTAGCTTGAATTTCCTCATCTGTAAAATGGGGACAATAATAATACGAGGGTTGTTGTAATGATAAAATGACACAACATGTGAAAAGCTCTTTGCAAAAAGTGCTACATAAATCCTGAATGGGTTTTTAGGGGGCAGATAGCTGATAGAACTGATAGAGCACTGGATCTGGAGTTAGGAAGACCTGAGTTCAAATCCAGCCTCAGATACTTCCATGCTATGTGAACCTAGGCAAATCACTTAACTGCTGTCTGTTTCAGTTCCCTTAACTGTAAAATGGGGATAATAGTAACCTCTACCATAACAATAACAATAGGGGGACGGCTAGGTGGTGCATTGAATAGAGCACCGGCTCTGAAGTCAAGAGGACCTGAGTTCAAATCTGATCTCAGACACCTAACACTTATTATCTGTGTGAACTTGAGCAAGTCAGTTAACCCCAATGGCCCTGCCCTCCCCGCTCAAAAAAGCAAGAAAAAAAAATAACAATAGGGTTGTTATGAGGATATTTGCAAAGTTCTTACTATGTGTCTGGCATATAATAGGCATTTAAGAAATGTTTGTTCCTTTATTTCCTTAGCTATTTATCATCATTATCTATGATAACTATTAATATAAAAATAACATTATTAATATTTATATATTATTCCCTATATTTATATATTATTCACATTATGTTATTCACACTTAATAACATAATTGATACTATACCAATATAATGTATTATATAATGTCATTCTGTAACATCCTTAATTATAGTGTTAATATAATATTGATGATACAATATTATTGTTACATAATACTATTATTATGTTATTAATAACAATCATCATCTTAATTTCCTATTGATTCAGGACCTGATTTATTACCACCCTGTTTTTGTGATAAAACCACCTTTGGTAATGGAAACTGAAGCCACCTCATGGGCTGACATATATATGTACAAAGATAAAATGGTCAATGAGGGAACAGATGCTTCTTTACACAGAAATGAACAAGCCTGATAAGTTTAAAAAACGTGAGAAACCAGGGAAAAGTAAACAGACCTGTTTGTTTGGCATGTGACACTTTTTGAAAGGTTCCCAGATACAGCAGCTGCCTGGGTTGTGTCTACATCGGAAAATTTCCTAACAATTCGGTCAGTCCTTTGAGTAATGGGTCTCTTTCCCAACAGTCCTCTCTCACTTTCTGCTCAGCACTGTTTCTTGCATATATAACTTAAAATTTGGCTGATGAGAGAGAAAGGGTAAAGGGAAGGGATTAGGGTTTTCTAAGGACTGGTTCTCTTAAGAGGTAGCTCTTTCAGACCGAGTAAAGCCTAACATCTCTTTGTTTCAGTTTATTTCTTTTACCCCTCTTAAACCAAAGAGATTTGGGAAGCAATTTCTGATAGTTTTGGAGATGAAAGAACACTCAAAGTCCCAAATATTATCCAGGAGTGGGGAATTTGTGACCTTGAAGTCACATGTGGCCCTCTAGATCCTCACGTGCAGTCAGTCCTTTGACTAAATCCAAACTTCACAGAACAAATCCCCGTAATAAAAGGATTTGTTCTGTAAAACTTGGACTCAGTCAAAAGGCCACACCCAAGGACCTAGAAGGCCACATGTGGCCTCTATACTGCAGGTTTCCACTCCTGTTTTCAGGATGCATAGAAAGTACAAGGGATAGGTGGGAGAAACTGTGTACCCTCCATCATCCTTTCCCTCTAGGATCACCATTTTGAGAAAAAAAGGGGGAGGAAAGATCCAAGTACTGCTTGTTACCCTCCTTCACCCCTTCCCAGCCCCATTCCTGCAGGGCATTCCTTTTCCTTCTAACTTCCAATACTTAAAATCCAGAGCCTACATCAAATGCTACTGAAGGTTAGCCTCTATCATGAAGCCTCCCCTGATTCCTCTAGTGGCTAGTACCCCCCCCCACCCTAAATTAACTTGTGATTTCTTAGTTTATTTTGTCAGTATATTTAGTCTATTCACACATATACTAAGAATATACTTAGTATATTCACATATATACATGCACATGTATGTATATATACACACATGTATATGTGCATGTACAATGCACACATGTATACATATATGTTCATGATACCCTAATCAAATGTAAGGTCCTTGAGGGTAGGGACTCTTTCATTTTTGTCTCTGCATCTCCAGATTCTAGCACCACAGTATATGTTTAATAGGTTAATCATTTTTTGATTGATTAATAATTTACATTTGCATAGCATTTAAAAAAATAAAATGATTGATATCTTTTGTGTTTGCCTCATCTTTATTTCACAACAAATCTCTGGCTCTTTTCTCATTTGTAATGCTTTAAGTTCTGCAAAATGTTTCCCTCATAGTCACTTTATATTATTATCCTCATTTTAAAGATGAGAAGACTGAAGCATGAAGAGGGAGCGTCACAAGCTGATCAGAGTTGGAGGTCCTGGATTTAGAACTTTGATTCCAAGTTCAGTCTAGAGTCCTGCCTTATGCAAATTTCACTTCCACAGCTCCTGTATGCAAGCCATGCTTCAGCCAGCTGGCCAGCTAGCGTTTATTAATCACTTGCTATATATGCCTGACTGCCCTTGAGAAGTTGAATTCTATTTTAAAATTGTTTTTACGTGCAACTGGGAAATAAGTTACATGGGCAATGGAGTATAGAAATCTATCTTGAAAGGGTGGAGCCAAGATGGAAGTATAGATAAAACTCCACAAGCTCCCCCCATAACCACCCCAAGAACCTATAAAATATGACTCTAAACAAATTTTAGAGCTACAGAACCCACAAAATGGCAGAGAAAAACGAATCTCCTGGCAGGAAGATAGGAAGGGTCCATTGCAGCATGCTGGGAGCTGAGCCCAGCCCTGCATGAGCCTGTGGCTTTAGCCCCAGGGTGGTCCCGACCAGCAGCTGCTGGAGTGAACTTTGAAGAGTGGATCACCAGCAGCTGTAACAGTTTCCAGAATTATCAACCCATAAATGCCAAAGACAAAGTGAGAGGTCAGGGTGGAACTCTATGGGGGGGGGGGGGGGGGGGGGGGGGACAGAGCATGGTCTGGCCTCTACCCCTAGAGCAAGAAGTGGTGGAGGCATGGCAGCTGTGCAGCCACCTCCATATGGCTGCTTCAGAGCTCCTGGCCTGCAGATCGTAGGGGGACCAAGCAACCATTTAGAGGGTAATCGCTCTTGCTTTAACCTGCTTAGATCTAGATCACTGTCTTGGGTGGAGGTCCTAGGGTGTGTGACCAGTGAGCCAGAGCTTATGATGTCTGTAGAGAGGGCACCCAACTAATAGCTCCGGCAGCTGCGAAAACCCCAGCAATTTGCGACAAAGCTCTCCTCTCTGGAAGTAGAATTCTACTGTGGCAAAGAGCTCAAAAGTCAAGTAATTGTGTGGCAACATGAGCAAACAAAGGAAGCATGGCAATCAAACCTTAGATTCCTTTTTGGAGACAAAAAGGATCAAAGCATGGAATGGGAGGGAGACAATGAAGTCAGACCTCCTGCACCAAAAGCTTCCAAGAAAAATATGAATTGGTTAGAGGCTGTGGAGGAGCTCAAGAAGGATTTTGAAAATCAAGTAAGAGAAGTGGAAGAAAAATTGGAAGGATAAATGAGAATGATGTAAGAAAATCATGAAAAGAGAGTCAACAACCTGATTGAAGAAAATAACATCTTAAAAAATAGACTAACTCACATGGCAAAAGAGCCCCCAAAAGCCAATGAGGAAAAGAATGCCTTAAAAAGGGGTGGTCAGATAGTGCAGTGAGTAAGAGCACCGGCCCCAGAGTTGGGATGACCTGGGATCAAATCTGGGCTCAGACACTTAGCATCCACCCAGAAACACCTGGCCGTGTAACCTTGAGCAAGTTACTTAACCCCAATTGCTTAGGGGTGGCCAGGTGGCACAGTGAGTAAGAGCACCAGCCCCAGAGTCAGGATGACCTGGAATCCAATCCGGACTCAGATACTTAGCACCACACCTAGAAATAACTGGCTGTGTAACCTTGAGAAAATTACTTAACCCCAATTGCCTTAAAAAAAAAGAATGCCTTAAAAAGCCAAATTTGCTAGAAGGAAAAAGAACTTCAAAAGCTCACTGAAGAGAATAATTCCTTCAGAATTAGATTGGAGCAAATGGAAGCTAATGACTTTATGAGAAATCAAGATACTATTAAACAGGTCCAAAAAATGAAAAAATAGAAGGCAAAGTGAAATATCTCATTGGAAAAAACCACTGACCTGGAAAATAGATCCAGGAGAGACAATTTAAAAATGATTGGACTACCTGAAAGCCATGATCAAAAAAAGAACCTAGAAATCATCCTTCAAGAAATTCTCAAGGAAAATTGTCCTGATATTCTAGAACCAGAGGACAAAATAGAGCTTGAAAGAATCCACTCATCACCTACTGAAAAGAAAACTCCTAGGAATATTATAGCCAGATTCCAGAATTCCCAGAGAAAATATTACAAGCAACCAAGAAGAAACAATTTGAATATTGTGGAAACACAATCAGGATAACACAGGATCTAGCAGCTTCTACATTAAGGGATTGAAGGTCTTGGAATATGATATTCTGGAGGTCAAAGAAGCTAGGATTAAAACCAAGAATCACCTACCCAGCAAAACTGAGTATAATGTTTCAGGGGGAAAATATGGTCATTCAATCAAATAGAGGACTTTCAATAATTCTTGATGAAAAAATCAAAATTGAATGGAAAATTTGACATTCAAAAACAGGAAGCAAGAGGAGCATAAGAAGATAAATAGGGAAAAGAAATCACAAGGAACTTATCTACTTACATTCCTACACAGAAAAATGATAATTGTAACTTATGAAACTTTTCTCAGTATGAGGATAGTTGAAGGAAATATAAATGTATATATATATGTATACATGCATATATATGTTTATATAGGTGGGTATATGTATGTATGCATACATATGTAACTGTGTGTACATATGTGTACAGGATGATATTTAAAAAATAAAATTAAGAGGTGAGAGAGGAATATAATGAGAGGAGATAGGGAGAGACAGAATAGGGTAAATTCTCATATAAAAGAGGAAAGGGAAAACTGTTGTTACAATGGAGAAGAAGAACAGGAAGGCAAAAGGGAACGTGTCAAACTTATTTTCATTGAATTTGGCTTAAGGAGGGAGTAACATACACACTAAATTGGGTATCTTACCCTACAGGAAAATAGGGGGGAAGGGGATAAGAGGGAAGATGATAGAAGGGAGGGCAGATTAGCGGGGAAAGTAGTTAGAAGCACACACTTTTCAAAAGGAACAGGGTCAAAGAAAAAATAGAACAATTGGGGGGAAGGATAGGCTGGAGGGAAATATAGTCAGTCTTTCACAATATATCCACTATGGAAATGTTTTGCATAACTACACATGTATAACCTATATTGAATTGTTTATCTTCCCAATAAGGGTGGGTGATGACAGAAGGAGGGAAAGAATCTGTAATTCAAAGTTTTAAAGTCAAATGTTTAAAAAATTATTTTTATTATTTTTATATGCAACTGGAAAATAAGATATACAGGCACTGGGATATGGAGATCCATCTTGCCCTACCGGAAAGTAGGAAGGGAGATGGGAGAGGATATAGGAGAGAGCAGATTGGGGGAGGGGGTATTCAGTGGGATTGCTGTTTTGGGGTGGTGGGTAGGGGAAAGATGGGGAGAAAATTTGTAACTCAAAATCTTCTGGAAATGAATGTTGTAAACTAAAAATAAACATAAAATTTAAAAAATACAACAAATTTATCTTACCCTATAGGAAAATAGAAGGAAAGGGGATAAAAAAAGGGAGTGGCATGATAGAAGGGAGGGTAGATTGTAGGAAGTGGTAATCATAATGGCAAGGTGTCTTGTGGTGGGGGGAGTGGGGAGATAGGGAGAAAATTTGGAATTTAAAATCTTGTGGAAGTGAATGTTGAAAACTAAAAATAAATAATTTTTTAAAAAAAGTTGCATTCTAATGGAGAAGACAACCTGCAAACAACTGGGTATAAACAAGATATATACAATGTAAAGGAATGTCAGAGGTCACTTGGAACAGATTATATTAGAACTGGGTTTTGAAGGAAACTGAGAAATCAAGGAACTGGAGGTGAGGAGAGAGAGAATACTCAAGGCACTAGAGAAAGCCAGTGAAAAGAAACAGTCTGAAGCTAGAGTGTTTTTGGAAGCCTGATTATAGGGTATTTGGAATGGAATAAAGTTTTAGAAGTATGAAAAGGTAGAAAGAAAAAGAAGGACTTTTATGGTCATATAGGATTTCATATTTGATCCTTGAGGTAGTAGGGAGTTACTAGATCTTATTGATTTGGGGGAGGAAGGAAGGAGACATGGTCAGCCTAGTGCTTTAGGAAAGTCACATTAGCAAGTTGCTCAAAGAAAGGATGGAGGGGGGAGAGTTTTCTTTGTCATAGGTGTGATCTTTCCGTGGCTGATTGGGGAAAGTTAAAAAAATAAATATCCTTACCATCCTTAACGCTTGTCAGTGAGAGAGACACCATGGTTGAAAGTGGCACACCAAAAATGTGCTGTCCCAATTAAACAAAGACTCACTGTCAGCCGGGAATGAGCTTTGAGTTGTTTTTCCAGTAGGGGGATTTGTGCTAATCCCTCCAGACCCTCTTGCTCAGTGACCAGTGGAATGCATCAGCAGGATGGTTGGGCTGGGTGAGACAGAGAGGTGCTGTCTGTGTCTATGAAACAAAGGGAAGCCGTTAGTGATGCACAAAAGATGTCTCCTAGTTTCAAGTAGGAAATCAAACTTGACTTTAAAATTATTAAGGAATGGATGGAAGTAACTAATTTTTGTCTTCTTCACTTATACACATTATGTATATTGATAACTAATACTAATTCGTGTGAATGCTACTAGTATAATACTATTAGTAGAATTATATAATTAATATAGTTAATAAAGTTAACGTATAGACCTTCTAAGAGGATTGAGAATCAAATCCTGGCTCTGCCAGTGTGCCCTGGGATCAGTCACTTCACCTGTACAGCTTGTTTTCTTGGTCTTTAAATAAGGGAATTGGGCTAGGTAACCTCTGAAGTCATTGGCATGGGGAATTTCCGCCTCAGGAATTTTCTGCCTTCATAAAATCTTAGGACAGAAAAATTAAAAAAGTATATACACATGCATAAATAATGTTCTAAATATATGACATGATATAATGAAATATTATTTAATATAATATATACTATACTTATATATAGAATGAAAAGTATAATTAGTATATATGTATAGTGTGTATATATATGTGCATATATGTACACATACATTAAATATTTTCTATTTACTAATAGGCTGCTATTGTATAGTAGTTTTTACTATAGATATATGTATGCATATATGTGTATATACACACGTGTGTGTGTGAAAGGGCGTGTATTCCTAGTCTAGCATTTTTTTTCTGCCATTCTTAGCCTTAGGACATTGATAGGTTAGATCATTTGTCCAGGGTCACACACAGCCAGGATGTGCCAGAGGAAGAATTTGAACATGGATCTTCTTCATTTAGAAGCCAGGTCTCTAGTCACTATGTCAAGCAACTTTTCTATAATTAGTATAATATTATTGCCATCATAATTTATATCAAGAAAATTTACAACTGCATTTTCTACTTCATTTCTATCGAACTTCCAATGTAAGCTTCATCCAACGTCTTCTATTTATAAATTCTTTATTTCTCTCCTCTTCCCTTCCAGACTCCTAGGCGACTTGGAGTAGAGAATGAACCTGTAGGGATATACTTGTGTGGCAATCAGGAGACAGAAATGTTGGCAGTTTTGGCTAAATTGGTAGAAAAATTACACGCATCCTGGCTCCTTCCTCTTCTCCTACCAGCCATATCCCCTTCTTGGTAAAGAGTGACTTAGGAAATGTTCATGGTTGCAGTCAACCATATTTTTAGCTGTTTTCATATCCTCTTCCTTATTAGAATTTGAGTTCCTTGAGAGCAGGAACTGTTTGTTTGACCTTTTTTTTGTGTCCCCAGAAACTCAACACAGTGCCTGGCACATAGTAGGCATGTAAATTCTAGATGACTGACTATTGACTGATGGGCAAAGCTAAGCAGTGCCATTGGGTAAGGAAGGGGATGATAGAAGTCCTTAACTTGTATATAGGGCTTTAACCCAGTCAGAGAACTCCGCATGGCCTGGCTTCCTTCTAAGTCTGCATTACATTTTTACCTAGATATACAATAAACCTTAAGGAGATTTTTTGCTGTCTTTTTGGTGTGCAGAAGCAGGAAGAGGTTGTCCTCATTTTGCTGAGGGCAGCAGGCTTCAAGTTACTCTCGTGGAAAGTTAGTGACTGAATTTAAATGTTCAGTTTTAGGTTTTCAATGATAGGTAAAAAAAATGTTCCCTATTTCCTTTGAAGAAAACCAATGTGTGGCCAACTATTCCCTAGAACTTGTACCACATGTCTCTCCTCAGTGAACCTCTGTTTATATTGGCGAAGGGGTAGGGGAGCTCCTCTTTCCTGTGCCTCACTCATTCCAGGGTAATCCAGACAATCACCTACATGTTTGCAAAGACACAACATTTCAAACACCTTATGGATGAATGTTTATGGAGCCTGACAGAGAGTTAAACTCACCATGAAAAGGAAGGTTTTTCTTTAACCGTGTGAAGCCAACAACTTGCCTAGTGTCAAGCGAATAGGAAAGAAGGTCTTGGCAGGTTGTTTACCTTAGCGGTCAGGTCCTAGTCCTTGAGCCTGTAACTTGGTTTGCATTCATTATTAACCATAACTTCCCCTGATCCACCCTAAAACAGCCCTTCCTTTCTGTAGGCCTGAGCACCAAGAGTGTTTCCCTAAACACTTAATCCAAGGCCAAAGTTTACAGTGTCCATATACAAAATATACTGCTTTCTCCTCTTCTAGTGACCTCTTTTCATTGGTTGTGGGTTAGAATAAGTGGCCATATGGTGAGCACTGAGATTGCAGAGATTATTTTATTGTTTTAAAATCTGCTATCAATATAGTCACTTTAAGGTTAACAAAGCATTTTCCCAACAACATGATGAAATAGGTATATAAGTATTATCCTCATAGAATAGGTGGAGAGCTAAGTTTTAGAAAGTGAAAATTACTTTCCTGTGCTCACATAGTTAGTGTGAGAACCAATACTTCACCCCAGGTCTTCTGACTCCAAATTTCTCTGTCTCTCTCTGTCTCTGTTTCTCTTTCTCTCCCCTCCCCTTCTCCTCCCTCTCTTTCCCTCTCTCCCTCCATCTCTCTCTCTCTTCCTTCCTCCGTCCATCTCTCTCTCCCTCTATCTCTTTTCCCCTTTCCCTCTCTCACATATAATCATTGAAGAAATTTTTAAAATTTGGAATTTGCCATGTGAGTTCTTGTTCTACTTTTAGTGTATGGAATAAACAAAATAGAAATAAGGAGGAAACTTTTTGGAAGTGATGGGGGTTTGACCTATAGACAGTCTTGTTGAAAAGAACAATAACATAAAAGGCATACCGCACTGGTGAATTTGAAATATTATTGAAGCAGTAAAGGATCAGCAACTCACAGGGAGCTGGATTCTCCTTTTATAGAATCCTGCAGAGGTATAATCTTCGTTGTTAAAATAGTTATTTTAACTCAGGAGTAAGTAATAGAGATGGCATTGCCTCCTTCTAACAGCTGCAGAATAGGGTTCAACTGTAGCATACAGGAAGACTTCTGCAGGGAAACTAATAAGAGAAAAATCATTAAGCAAAACAATACATTTTAAAATATCCTTACATTTTTTTTAAAGATCTGTGAATTGTCCTCAGTGGCTCCTTCCCTAAGCAATGAAGATAAAACTCCAAGAACACTTGGTAGGCTTTCAAAGCTATTGTTGCTAACTCTTATCAGAGGTTTGTTTTTTTTTCTCCTTATAGCTTATTTGACACTTCTCCAGTACTTAGTGAAGACCATCTGCTAGGCACTCTGGCTGGGGCTGCACTGGGTGGGTGGACGTGTTAATGAAATTAAAGAAAAGTTCCTGTCTGAGAGAAGTCAACAAGCTAGTGAGGAAAGCAGAATAGAGACACTGCAAAGGACATGGTGGCATATTGATAAGCGTAAAAAGACAGAATAATATAAGGAATGAGGAGGTGTTGATCAAAGAGATGAGGAAGATTGTATGCAATTTGTCAATCAGGAAAGGCTCCCTAGAGGAAATGAGTTCTGACCTGGTCCATGAAGTGAAAAAAGTGAACATTGATTGGTAGAAAGGAAAAAGGAAGGGGAATCTAGATTGGGTACTAAAGACATAGAAATAAAGTTCAGCAGATCCTAACACAATATTATTTTCCCCATTCTTTAACAAAAGAGCTATTTTGTTTTATTTTTAAAGCTTTTAATGGACTCCCCCTTGGACTCCAATAAAGTAATTTACTTTGTTTGGAATGAAAGCTCCTAGAGAATAAGATTATTTCGTTCTTTGTCTTCATATTTCCTGTGGGTCGTATAGAACCTGGCATAAAGAAGGCACTTAATAAATACTTGTTGATTGATTATCCCTCATTCATTTAAATTCAGAATCATTAGAAAACACAGCAGCGAGCCAGAAGTCAAAATACTTGGATTTTAGTCCCTCTGTCTCTAATTGTTGTTTAGTCATTTTTCTGTCATGTCTGACTCTTCATGATCCCATTTAGAGTTTTCTTTTCTTTTTTTTAAAGCAATTGGGGTTAAGTAACTTGCTCAAGGTTAAACGACCAGGTGTTTCTGGGTGGGTGCTAAGTGTCTGAGCCCGGATTTGATCCAGGTCATCCCGACACTGGAGCCGGTGCTCTTACTCGCTGAGCCACCTGGCCGCCCCTAAGCAATTGGGGTTAAGTAACTTGCTCAAGGTTACATGGCCAGGTGTTTCTGGTTGGGTGCTAAGTGTCTGAGCCCGGGATTCGATCTCCAGGTGTTCTCAACACTGGAGCCGGTGCTTTTACTCGCTGTGCTACCTGGCCACCCCCATTTAGAGTTTTCTTGGCAGAGATACTAAAGTAGTTTGCCATTTCCTTCTCCAGTTCTTTTTACAGATGAGTAAAATGAGACAAAGAGGGTTGTGACCTTCCCAGAGTCACATAACTAGTAAGTGTCTAAGGCTAGATTTGAACTCAGGAAGATGAATCTACCTAATTTCAGGCCTGACACTCTATTCACTGTGCCACCTAGCTGCCCTTCTCTCCCTAATAAGCTATGTTAATTTAAACAAATCACTTTACATCCTGTGTCTCAGTTTTCTAGAAATGAGAGTAATACCATTTACATACTTCACAGGATTATTGTGAGATGAAATGAGCTAATTACGAACACATTTTAAAAATTAAAAGCACTGTTGAGGAATGATCATTTATTTCATTTATTCATTAGGATGTCTGTTTTCACATTTTTATATTTAGTAGAATTTCCTTTTGACTTTAAGAGACCTTCACTCTTCTCTAGGTAGGCAGAGAGAGAGAGAGAGAGAGAGAGAGAGAGAGAGAGAGAGAGAGAGAGAGAGAGAGGCACAATAAAGCGACGTTCTCTAATCCTTACTTCTGAGAATTTATCTCTAAAGTTTTATAACCTCCAGCCTTCAGGATGAAGAGTTATATGCTTAGAAAGATGGGGTAGCTAATGCTATAATTTCTTCACTTAAAAGGGCAGAAAGGACAGAAACTTGACTACAAGTTTTTCCCCAAACAGACTGATTACAAGAGGTAGATTTATTTTTTAAAAGAAAGTTTGATTTGGAGCTGATTTCCTTCTGAAAGATGTTAAGCATTGTTTCTTCTTCACAGAACTTATCTGGAAGGCAATTATTTAGGAATAAACTATATCTACATTATTATGGAACTACTGATACGAGACAAAGGAGTGAGTTCACGTCTTTTCTACTTATTGTCTTATCTGGGCAATTTTATTCACTTCTCCAGACCTCACTTTACTCGTTTGGCACATGACTAGTGTTTGGGAACTTAAGGGGGTCCCTCAAGCAAAGGACATTTTCATAAGTAAGTCTGTGAGACAAGAGCAGAAAGGTATGGATGTGACACATGATCTGAGTCAGTTATTTAAATGCTTTTCCTTTGTTTTATTAGTTGCCATGGCAACCCAGATAATTCATTATATGGTATGAAGTTATGAGGGATGAATCTCTCCATACTGAGTCAGGTTTGTCCTCAGACAACAGACAAATTCTTTCTAGTGTGGAAAGCTGTGAGAGCTCATCCTCTTATTCATTCAGTCATTCGTTTTTGCTTTTTTGGAAGGGGAAGGCAGGGCAATTGGGGGTAAGTGACTTGTCCAAGGTCACTCGGCTAGTAAGTGTTAAGTGTTTGAGGTCAGATTTGAACTCAGGTCCTCCTGACTCCAGGTCAGTGCTTTATTCACTATGCCACCTACCTGCCCCAAGAGCTCACTCTCTTTTGACAGAGGCTTTATCACTTGGCGGTTACCTCTATGTCATAATAAGGGACACAAGTAAGACATTGTGGCAGGTTGGGTCTATCATTCGAAATTGTTGGAGATCAAAGAAGTCTTCATTTTCTTAAATATTTCCTTCTGCTATGGAAAACCTTGACTCACTGTTTCTTAATTTTAAACTGATACACAAAATCATCTTTTGGTTGAAAAAGCAGGAATTCAACCAAAATTATCCAGAAAGTTATGATTCACTAAATATAGGATCATTATGAAAGTATGTGATTAAACGTAACATATTGATGTCAATATAGGCAATGTTCTCCCCTCAAATCAGGCTTTAATTGGTATCTCTTAGTACAATAGACACAGCACTGGTCATTAGCCTTAGATTTCAAAATCCATTTCTTTTGGGGCATCTAGGTGGCACAGTAAATAGATCACCGGCCTTGGAATCATGAGGACCTGAATTCCAATTCAGCTTCAGACACTTGACACACTTACTAGCCATGTGACCTTGGGCAAGTCACTTAACCCCAATTGCCCTACCATTCCCCCTCCAAAAAGCAAAAAACAAAAATGATTATACACTGAGAGCTGGAAGGGATCTTCAGAGAACATCGAAACTAATCTCCTTCATCAATAGAAGAATAAAATGAGAAGTTAAGTGATTTGTCTAAGGTTATACAAGTAGTAAACTCTTGGACTAGAACCCTGGTTCCATGACTCCAAAATGAGCATCATTTCTACTGCATTAGTCACATTTTCAAAGGATTATAGATTTAGAATTTGAAGTCACATCAGACAACCTCTAATACCATGTTTCCCCGATAATAAGACCTTTCCCAAAAATAAGCCCTCCCCTTACTGTGTAAGATTCCTCTAAAATAAGCCCTCCCCAAAAATAAGCCCTATTGAGATTGCTACTGTAGTGAAGGTGATCCCCTGTGCTACACGCTACATTACAGTACCCTCTGTATGCACTGTCACCCTCCCCCCCCATGAAACGCACACCGCGCTCCGAGCTGCATCCAATCAGAGCTGCAGCAGTGAGCGCATCATCCTGTTCTTCCCCAGTGATTTGCTTGCTGGCGCCATTGAGAGCAGTGCCGCGGAGGAGAGCTGAGGCAGGACAACATAAAAACCCGGTATGTAAGCGGGAGTGAGGGGGCATGATGCAGGATAAAAAGGGCATGATGGAGAAAAAAAAGAACTCAGGGGGCATGATGGAGTGAAAAGAAGGACTGATGGTCATAATTTTATTATTCTGTCTGTTTTGACCCCCAGACATGAGTACAAAAAGGAAGAGCTATACTGTTGAGTATAAGAAAGCAATTGTAGAGGAGTCACATGGCAAGAATCTTGCAGTTTTCTGTAAAGAAAAACTTTTGGATCTTCGAATGGTCAGAAAATGGAGAGCAGATTATAATAACCTCAATCAACAGGTGGATGAGGGAAAAGGGAAAAAGCGCAGGTCTGGATCAGGTCAGCAGCCCTTATATCCTGACTTGGAGATCCTCATTGGTGAATGGATTGCTGACAGGAGAGCAAAGGCCTTGGTTGTGCGCAGGGCTGATATTCAAGCATTTGCCCTTTCAATGGCACCAGAGTTTGAAATGGTCTCAGAAGGATTCAAAGCATCACAACACTGGTTGGACAGTTTCCTTCAATGGTATGAACTGTCCCTACGTAAGAAGATCAACAACACTGTTTAAGCTGGAAGATGCTGAAGTTATTAAACGTGCACTTGCATTCAAGTCCTTTATTGATAGGATCGACATTTCCAAGTACCAAACCTGCAATATGATTGCTATGGATGAAACTGCAGTGTTTATGGGACAAGGATCTCAAACAACAATTCATCACAGGGGTGCAACGTCAATCTACATTCCCACCACTGGCTATGAAAGTGCATGGGTCACCTGTGTTTTGGCAATTCGTTTGGATGGAAAGAAAGCCACACCTCTAATCATCAGTAAGGGCAAGAAAGATAAGATTGAACGTGTATCTGGCATTTACGTTCTTGAAACTGAAAAAGCCTGGTGTACACAAGCCGTTATAAGAAAGTGGGTTGATTTAATGCTGCCACTTGTTATGCGAGGTAACCAAAGAGGTCTGATAGTCTGGGATTCAGCCAGCACTCACCACGCTAAAGAAATGAAGAACTTCCTTGCAGAGAGAAGAATAGATCAAGTAATGATTCCTGCAGGAATGACTGCCTATCTCCAGACCCTTGATATTGCAATAAAGAAGCCATTCAAGGACCATTTGCGCATGGAAGTCAATGACTACATTGAAAATAGAATGGAAAGAAATCAGCGTGGAAACTTTGTGAAGCCCTGTCTGCAAGAAGTCGTGACTTGGTTGAAGAATCATGGGATAAAATTACTGACAGCTGTGTCGCCAAGGCACTACGAGCAGGTTACCTGGACAAGACATATTCATTTAAAGAGAGCTATATTGCTGGACATGACAGATTGGGTCCACTTCTTCTGAAGGAAATGGAGGCGCAAGACATCCAGGATGGAATTCAGGGTATGGACACTTATGACGATGTTGTTGAAGAAGATGACATGATCATTATTGAATAAAGGTACATTTTTTTGTTCACATTTACCTCTTTATTAAAATTGCTGTCAATGTTCATTAAAATAAGCCCTCCCCTGAAAATAAGCCCTCTGGTGTTTTTCTGTCCAAAAAAATTAATAAGACAGTGTCTTATTATCGGGGAAAAATGGGGTAGAAATCTCCATATTTTTTAGATAAAGGAAGTAAGGCCTGGAAAGGTCAAGGAACCTGTCTAAAATCACACAGGTAGTAATTAGCAGGACTGGGATCTAAACTCAGACCAAATCTAGTACAATAAACTTACTCATTTTTAGAAAACAACAAAAAACAAGACAGGCTTTGAAAATATAGGTTATTCTTTTTATTTTTAATAATATGATGATTTTGTGAAGGGGCAGGTAGGTGGCACAATGGATAGAGTGCTGGGCCTGGAATTAGGAAGACTCATCTTCACAAATTCAAATTTCACCTCAGCATTTAGTAGCTGAGTGACTGTGGGCAAGTCACTTAAACCTGTTTGCCTGAGTTCCTCATTTTAAAATGAGCTGGAGAAGGAAATGGCAAACCACTCTAGTATCTCTGCCAAGAAAACTCCAACGGGGTCACAAAGGGTTGGACTGAAACAACTGATAAACAACAACAATTCTGTGTAATAACTTTCCAATGTATGTTTTGCTCACGATGTATGCTCATATCATGAGGGAATGACTGCCCCAGATTCAAGGTAATCTGTGAGTCTTTACCCTTAAAATTATAGCTTGCAAAGCTGTATGGATACATTTGGCTTCATCCATCAACTATACGAAACAGTTATCTCAAAGATATTTGCTTAAATGGAATAGTAATAATAGAACCTATAAAATACCACCTTCATAAACCTGGGGTACATCTTCCACAAATGTAATGTCAGTGAGAAGAGTGGGAACATAAATAAAAGTAAACTAGTAAAGACACATGAATATCTGTACATGTATTTTCTTTTTCTTTTCTTTTCAATGAGATCTCATCTTTTTTTTTTTTTTAAAGCAATTGGGGTTAAGTAACTTACTCAAGGTTACACGGCCAGTTATTTCTGGATGTGGTGCTAAGTATCTGAGCCCAGATTTGATCCCCAGGTCATCCTGACTCTGGGGCCGGTGCTCTTACTCACTGTGCTACCTGGCTGCCCCTATGAGATCTCATCTTAAGGGATGAGATTTTATTGTGATGTTTTCCACAGTATTTCCCTACTTTCTATTAGTCTATGTCCATCTTTTCCTTCACTGTGTATCTTAAAGTTTAGGTCCTCCAAGATAACCTTCATGGTCAGTCAATGGCATCTCAAGAAATCCATTTTTATTATATTAAATTATATTATTTATTAAATTATATTCCTTATATATTTGTGTTTCCTACTAAGACATTTTGCTGATATATTATTATATAATTGTTCTTATATTTTTTGTTTCTTTCTCTTCTTTACTCAAAATGTTAGCTTCACTTAGGCAGAGAAAGTTCTTGGGTATCCTTCCACCAGGCCTACTGCAGAAGTAAAAAGAAATATGACCTAAATTAACAATTAAACATTAGATAATGGAAGCCTTAGACTTGTTCTACCATTGCTGGGGTTTTATGTGATCATTGATGCATTAATTAATGAAATTTGTAAACTCTGCCATAAAGACATTTAGTTCATTGTATACGCTGCTGTTCACATACCATGGGGGAGAAGGGGAAAAACCACCAAAAACATTTCTAGTAATTTAAGAGCAAGAAACAGAAGCCACAACAAGCAGCTGCAGCTAACGAGTGAGATTTGCTCCTCTTCCAGGACATTCCCTTGAATGAACTACTCATGTTTGTGCCAAATGGACTGCATGATAATGAGACAGAGGCTAATTCTCCCTGGGGGGTTGGGGTTGCCATGGTTTATAGGTCTGAACAGGCCTGGGCAACCCTGCTCTTGCTGCCCAGTATGGAATAATGGGCTTCTTCCCATGCAAAGAGAATGTTGCTTTATTTACGAACATGCTCCCTTTATACACTGGTCTGCATAACCTCCATGGTGAACTTGAATAAGAATAGAGAGAAATCAGCTTGCCCTTCTTTGTCCTTTTATCTGTCTCCCTCACACTGCTTTTCTCCTTAATTCCCTGCCAACAACAACAAAAAAATCTTGACCCCACCTCACAGGAACTAAAATCATTAACAAATTATTTGATTTTCTAATAATCAGAGCAACTTGAAGTGTTTTGTTTAATTTGGGGTGTCATACTTAAGAGGGGACATTGAACAAATGCATTCCCTAAATAGAGTGGATTAAGGTGGTAAGGGGACTTGAAATCGTGTTATACAAGCAGGAGTCAAAGAAACTGGGGTTGGCAAGCTTAGAAAAGAGAAGGCATGTATGTGTGTGTGTGTGTGTGTGTGTGTGTGTGTGTGTGTGTGTGTACAAGGGGGATGTCATAAAATATTTGAAAAGTTGCCATGTATATTAGGGATTATGGGATTACAGTAATTATGTGTGGCTCCAGAAAGAAGAAGAACTAGGACCAGTGGTTAGAGAGGGGGACCATGAAGATTTCATGAAATATGAAATAATTTCCTGACAATAAGAGTTATCTAAAAATGGAATAGGTTGCATTGAGAGAATAAGGGTTCTTGGTCTTTTTTGTATGTATCACGGACTCCTTTGTCAGTGAATCCTGTGAACCTCTTCTCAGAATAATGCTTTTAAATGCATAAAGCAATATACATAGTATTATAAAGTAAATGAATTATATTTAAATAAAGCTATTTTTTAAGTTCATGTACCTCAGGTTAAGGACCTGTGTTAGATTCTGACTTGCTCATTACTTATTACAAATAATTAAGCAGAGACTTGATGGACGCTTATCAGGGATATTGTAGATTGGATTCTTGCTTGAAGTAGTATAGATGTGGACACTATTTAAGAAGATGAATGGGATTTCCAATTCTAAAATTCTCTGATTCAATGATTGTCTTTCTCTTGTCCCTTGTTTTCTTCTACCTATGTCTATCAAACAATAGTTCCTAAATATTTTGGTTAGAGGACCACTTTAGTGGGGTAAATGCCCAGCTACAACCTCCATATTCACTTGAATTGAGCATCCCATAAAACTCACCTGGGGGCAGATTTTTTTATATGCCTACTCTGAAGATATATGGGAAAGAAGTAAAGAAGTATGAGTAATGGAGAAAAGAATGAGTGAGTGAGACCCCTGTCAGATGTAATTACCTAATTATTGTTCTCAACAAGGCTTTCCACAGCTTCCCTAACTCCTCTTCCCCCCCCTCCTTCCACTTAGTCACAAAAATTATATAATTGTAGAATCTTAGAGTTGGAATGAGCTTGGTCCAACCACTGCCTGAATCATGAATCTTCTTCATGGTATCTTCACAAATTATCACCAAGCTTCCATTTGAAAGTTTTCCATTGAGTTTTGGGGAACTCAATAGTTTCTGATGCAGTCCATTCAGTTTTTAGGTAGCAAAAATTATAAGGAAATTCTTTATATTGAGGTGGAATTGCCTTTTTTATAGCTTTAAAATATGGCCTTCTCTCTAAGGCCAAGACGAGTAAGTGGATTGTTTAAGGAGGTAGTGTGTCTCCAGTCATTGGAATGGGGGTGATCATGGGAGGGTCATTAAGTAAATGCTCGATTCCCAATAGGGTATGCTACAGAATGAACTTTAGTTCAGCTACAATCTAGGTTAGATGGCCTTGAAGATCTCTTCTAATTCTCTGTGTGGAGTTCAATTCCTTTTCCACATGACAGACCACCCAAACTTGAAGAAAATAATCATAAATCTCCTAATTTTTCTCTTCTATAGGCTAAACTTCCCTAGTTCTTTCCACTAGATGTCTCACTAGCACCTCAAACTCAACATGTTCAAACCTGAACTCATTATATTTCCTCTCCATCACTTTCCCTTCTCAGATTTGATCATGACACTGAAATACTGAATTTCCTTATCTCTGTTGATGGTCCCACAATTCTAGTCTTGCCAATTTAAAACCTTGAACTCATCTTTGATTTTTCCCTTTCCTTCATGTCCACATCTATTCTGTTACTATGTTACATTTCTTCTTTCTCCATTTTATCTCTTGTGTTTATCCACTTCCTTCTACTCCCATCGCCACCATTCTAATTCATGTCCTTATTATCTCTCATATGGGCTCTCATAATATTTATCTCAAATCCATCCTTCATTCTATTTCCAAAGTAATTTTCCCAATGCAAAGATCACTGTGACAATGGTCACATCACTGTCCTGCTCAAAGACCATCAGTGGCTCCCCACTAACCATAAGCTAAAACACAATCTCCTTTTCATGAAATTCAAGATCCTTCAATTAAAAAAATCTTAGTTCTTTGTGCACTCAAATTTCCAACAAAATTGGACTACTAGACACTCCTTGATCTCATTCTGTTCCTACTTCTGTATTCATGAAGACCACCTCTAACTTTCAGAACACACTCTTTCCATACTGTAAATTGAAATCCTGTTTCTTCATAAGCTTGCTTAGATGATAAGTTTTCTTTGAATTCTTTTCTTATGTTCCCAGCAAGAAGCAGTCTATTGCTTCCCAATCACTTATCATTTGATTTGATTTCTATACAACAATTATATTCTAACTTATTATTTATGAACATGTTATTCTTCTTACCTGTAAGCAATCTGATTGTAAATTTCTTGAAGGCAAGCTATTATTGTCTTCCATCTCTGCATACTTAAAGTTTGCAGGATGTATCATGCACAAAAGATGCAGCTATTTGCTGAATCAAATTGCTTCAAGTTTAACATCTGGGTCAGTGACCTGAGTATAATTGGCTCACCATTCCAGTTAAAGCCTCAGAAAGCACTCTATCACATTAATTAATAACTTTTCTCAAATGACACCCAGAATTAAATATAGTGCTCTTGCCCAGTAGTCTCAACAGTTGGAATATGGGACTGTCCTTTCTTTCATTCTAAATCTTATATCTTTATTAACAAAGCCTAAAATCACACTAAACTTTTTTTTGGGTACCACATCTCAGTATTGACACATTTCAGAATGGAAGGATCATTGACAAGACTCAAGCTGATAGGGATAGCAATGCAATGAACTTAAAGCTTGATAGCAGAGGTTCTTAATTTGGTATCCACTGACCCTGTAGAAAAGTGTCAAAGGGTCTATGAACTTAGATGGGAAAAAAAATCACATCTTTATTTTCATTAACCTCTAACTGATATCTAGCATTTCTTTCAATTAGTCAAAAATGTGATTCTAAGAAGGATTCTATAGGCTTCCTCAGATTGTCAAAGGGGCTGCTCACAAACCTAGGGGCCCAATGGATGAACTTGGCCTGACACCAGTAATCTCTGTGGATCAAGCTTTCAGAACTACTATTTGAATTTCAAATTTTTATCCTATGAAATGAGAGGATTGGAATCTATTTGCTTAGAATTAAATTATGAGTTTCTCATAAATAGGAATATACCTTTTAATAAAATAAAATAAAAGTATTGCGTTTAATGTAGAACTTTGGGTGCTCAATAAAGGTTTGAAAAGTGATTAATAATATTGGCTACAGAACTATACATGATTTACTCTGAAATGATAAATTATGATTACAAAGGACTGCTTATAAGACATACTATCCACCTTCTGACAGAGAGGTATGACAAAGAAAAAGAATGAGATAAACATTTTTTGGACATGACCAATGGGGGATTTGTTTTACTTGACTTTGCATATTTTTATAAAGGTTTTTTTTCTTTTTTTTTCCCCCAGGGGGTGGGGGAAGCTGAGAGAGAACACTGGAGTAGGGATAGAGTTGCTCTACCCCTAACCCCTCCACCAAAAACAAACAAACAAAAACCAAAATAAAGAAAGAAGGGGTCATCAAAGCATTTTCAAAGTACACTAAAGAGAAGATAAAGAAATCTAGAAGGTATCACAAACAATTAGGACAGCTTTAAAAATTGCGTGTTGAATTTATTCTTTAGTTGACAAGAAAGCAAACTCTCCATGACAGACATTCTAAGTTTCACCCTAGTTGCTTTTGCCCCTGAAATCACTTTGTACATATATTATATTTGCTTCTATGTTCGCATCTCCCCAAAAGAATGTAATTTCCTTGAAAGTTAAGGACTGTCTCATTTTTGTTTCGGTATGCCCAGTGACTAGTATAGTGCTTGGTATATAATGGGCAATTTCATTTTTTCTTCCATTTCAAATAATTATTTTTTCATATTTACTTTATTTTTGATTTATGAAATAAAACAAGCATTTCCATAACATAATATGATAAAAAATATGGTTGCACACGAAATTGCAAATCTACTATGCACAAGTTGCTATTCCTTTTAAATATATAATAAAATTACCACATAAATTTCTTTTTTTCCTTTTTTCTTCCCTCCCTGCCCTCCTTTTCCCCTGCCCCCAGAGATGGCAATCATTCACACAAATGATACCAGGCAATTGATAAATGTTTGTTGAAAAAATGAATATATGAATTCATGGCACTTTGCTAGAGAATGGAGTTTCAGAGATTGAAATGTCAGTCTTTGACCTCCATAAACACACGTGTGGTGACATGTACAAAGGCAGCAGTTATATTCATATTTCTGAAAATGGAAGCAAAAGATCATACATTTCTTTAAATTACAGACAACTGAACATATCAGTCCAAGTGTACTATGGTGATTTTTTGCCTCATCTCATTTAAATATATGACTATGAAATGCTATGAAAATTAATTTAAAAATATACATGAAAGGCTTTGACCTTCTCAAAAAAGATTCTCTGCAAACAAAGGCAGACTGGGTGATTTGCCAAGGCCTCTAAACAAGTTTGCCTCGAAGCACACAGTGGAATTGAAGTTTCTTAACTCTTGGCCCTACGGTCTGTCTATGGTTAGCACATGCTGTTTCGTTAACTATGAATGTACTCTTAATAGCTCCTCCAGGCTTTCCTGATGTTCTGGAGAACCGAGGTGGCCAGTGGGGAGGAAGCTGTTTTTGGCATCTGTCTGCATTTATTCGAGCAAGCCTCAAAATTATGAGATGTAAACTACTGTTCTAGTCCAATGAAGGGGCTGACTACAGGGATCTTCCCCTCCCCTCCCCTCCCCTTGCATCGGCAAACTGGGACCCAACAAAGGGTAGTGAGGACAGTACTGTAGTTTTGTATAGATGGCCTTCAGTAGGAGATAATTCTAGGGCCACCACTAAGTTGCTGGTTTATAGTCACTGTGCAAACAGCAGGCCAAGGGGTGGCATGAGGCCAAGGCTTTGTGGCTTTCCCCACCAGAGTTCAGCTGTGTGGACATACCTAGTTTTCAGCATAATTCTCATGAAATCTGCCTCCATCATTTTGAATTCATATCAGTTGAGCAAAGCAAACTTAACTTTAGGACATGTCAAAAACTGTACAAGTCCCAGGTGGGCTGGGGAAGAAGCAAAATTGGCCTAAACGAGCCAAGAGTTTTCGTTTGTTGATGAAAGGTAAAATTACCCACCTGGCACTCACTGAACTTCTGATCTACAGTGAAGAAATGTTTTTTTTTCTGACATTTTTCCTAAGCATTTTTGCTATGCTAGGCTAAAAGGGAAATGGTATTCACATATGACAGAGCAGGGCTTGCATGCACTTTCCTTCGACATGCACCGAAACTGTGATGAAGTAAATTAAAGTCCCTCAAGATCCCAAGATCCGACACACTGGAGGATTACTAATATTCTGGGAGTTTGTCAACATTTCATGAATTGTTTTGTAATTGTTGTCTAAAGCCAAACAATGCACACTGAAGCTTTCTTATAGTGGATGGAAAAGGAGAAAGAAGAAAGAAAAGAGAAAAGGAAAAGAGGGAAAAGGAAGAGGAGAAAGAAGGGGATATAGGAGACTAAAATGGAAGAGGTAAATGAAGGAAGAAAGAGGAAAAATTTATAGGCTTTAAAGATAAAAGGATCTTAAAGATGAACCAACAAATGAGCTCTCAGTTTACAGAGGAAGAAACTGAGACCCAAAGAGGATTAGTGACTTATCTGTGGTCACATAAGCAATAAGCAACACAGATCTAGGTTTTGAATTTTGATGCTAAATTCAGTGCTTTTTCCATCTCACAAACCACCATCTTTTTCATTTATCCACACCAAGAGGAGAGTATGTTCAGTAGCCAGGTCAAAGCAGGATCATTTCCATGAACATCTTACCTTCAGGAATTCTATTGTCCTTGGATGCTCTTAAAACCCTGCACATACCAGTCGGCACAGTTGTATGATTTCCTTCAGTCCAGCTCAGTAGCAGGCAGGTAGGAACACAAAGAAAGCAAACGTGAGTCATCTAAAGTTAGGGTTTGGTAAGAAATGAGCTGCAATAGACCACAGAAAGCATCAGTTTCATGACTAAGAGGAGCAGTGATCTCAGGGAGAGTTAGAATCATTTCTTCAAGCATCCAGACTTTTAAAATTCTGTATGCCAGTTGGATTTTTTTTAAGTGGTCAAAATGCCTCTTCTTTCTTTTTTTTGTTTGGAGAGTTTGGGGAATATGAGTGCAGAATATTACATATACTGCCATACATAATTGCCATGTCATTTGTTTTTGCTTAGTTGTTTTTCTTGGTAATGAGGGAAGACTCGTTGGACAGGGATAGGGGAGAAATAGCTGAAAATGACAGCAGTGTAACAAGGCATTGATCAAAAATATCATATTTTAAATTAAAAAATAAAAGAACCTGGCTAAAGGGCCAATATAAAATGTCAGAACTAGAATCTTTGTGCATTACACAGAGGTCTTTGGGCAGACAATTAGTTGACCTCTTTATAATTAAAAAAAAATCTTTTATTTATTTATTTTTAGTTTTCAACATTCATTTCCACAAGATTTTGAGTTACAAGTTTTCTCCCCCTTTTTCCCCTACACCTACCCTGAGATATAGAGCCTATTGAATACCCCTTCCCCTGATCTGCTCTCTCTTATTTCCCCCCCCCATCCACCCCCTAACTTTCTAGTAGGGCAGGATGGATTTCTATATCCCAGTGTCAGTATAACTTATTTCCCAGTTGCATGTAAAAAAACCCCCAACATATTTTTTTAACATTTGTTTTTAAAACTCTGATTCACAGATTCTTTCCCTTCTTTCCTCCTCAACTGCCCCATTGGAAAGACAAGCAATTCAATATAGGTTGTACATGTATAATTACGCAAAACATTTCCATAGTAGTTATATTGTGAAAGACTAACTGTATTTCCCTCCATCCTATCCTGTCCCCAACTTATTCTATTTTCTACTTTGTCCCTGTCCCTTTTCAAAAGTATTTGCTTCTAACTACCCTTTCCCCCAGTCTTCCCTCCCTTTTATCATCCCTCTCTTATCCCTTTCCTTCCTGCTTTCCTGTAGGGTAAGATACCCACTTGAGTGTATGTTATTCACTCCTTAAGCCAAATTCAATGAGAGTAAATTTGACCCATTCCCTTCCACCTTCCTGCTCTTTCCCTCCATTGTAATAGTTTCCTCTTGCCTCTTTTATATGAGATAATTTACCCTATTCTATCTCTCCCTTTCTCCTTCTCCCATTATATTCCTCTCTCACCTCTTAATTTTATTTTTTAGATATCATCCCTTCCTATTCAACTGATCTTGTGCCCTCTGTCTATGTATACATGTACACACGTACACACATGTACACATACTCACATATGTATTTATACACACATATACCCCCTATACATATACATATGTATGTATACATATATATATATATAAACATATATATACACACACACACACACATATATATTCCCTTCAACCATCCTCATACTGAGAAAAGTCTCATGAGTTATAGTTAGCATTTTTCCATGTAGGAATGTAAATAGTTCAATTTTATAAATTCGTTATGATTTCTTTTTCCTGTTTACCTTCTCATACATCTCTTGATTCTTGTATTTAAAAGTCAAATTTTCTTTTCAGTTCTGGTTTTTTCAACAAGAATATTTGAAAATCCTCTATTTCATTGAATGATCATATTTTTTCCTGAAGCATTATACTCAGTTTTTCTGGGTAGGTGATTCTTGGTTTTAATCTGTATCAGCAATGCCATATTCACAATGCCTATGGAGATTACAGATATGCTGATATAATTATCCATCACAAAATACATCATGCTTGCCATATGGGGAAATAAACTAGAAAATTTATTAAGATACCAAAAGACTGAGTCCCAAAACCAGAAAGTGAAAGGCATCAGAGTAGTTATGACATTGGCACAGGTAGATAAAGTAGAAAGCACCCACATTTTCAAGCCTTTAAAACAGAACAGGCTACCTCAGGCAAAGGTCCTCCTCTCCCCACTCACAGCAACCACCCAGCGTCCGGGAAGCGCGCTCCCAGCAGCTCCGGCCCCTGGCAGTCCTCAGCAGGAGTCCTTAGCAGAAATTCTGGCTAACTCAAAAAGGGCTTCGCGCTGCCACTGCCTCTGCTGCTGCTGCTGCCATCGCCACCACCGCCAGCCACCGCAGGAACTCTAGTTTTGGCTTCCGCTTCCTCTTGCTCCTCCCCTTCCTGCTACGTCAGCAAGTCCAATGGGGCATGGAAGATCTTTAAATCCCATAACCCTTACATTCAGCCCCAAGATCTTTCATGTCCCTTACTTGGCAAAAATACAGTAGGAATAACTGGTGTCAACAAAATTTCACAACAATATAACAAGAATAGCACACAATAAACACAGAAAAACATATTTTAGGGTGGGGCTTGAGCACATCATTCCCCCCACCCCGAACAAATGGGGCCCCAAAATCTTGTGGTAAGGGGTGAAGATCTCTTCTTCTATGGCTACTTGCTGCTGAAATTGGATGTAGAGCTGTCCCTGTCCTAAGGGGTCCCATTTGAGAGGTCAGTTCTTAATATGCTTGATGTCAGGTCCAAGGGTGACACATCACAGTTGCAGACAGGGGGTGACATCCAGAAGGAGCCCAGGAGTTCGGAATTCAGTCACAGGAAAAGATAAGAACTGAGCAGCAAAGCAGGGGCACTGAATGTGTTTCCTGGCTGCATCCCACAGTTTGAGTCCCAGGGGGAGGATGGACTTGTAACTATGGTGGGTGGGCTGAAGTGCCTTGGACCCCCAAGGACCCCACCTTGTTGGTTTTGTTGCCCAGCCCCCTCTCTGTACTTGGAAGCAGAGGCTGGAGCTGTGTGAGGGGAAGAACACCCCCCCCCCCCAGAACTTTATTTGAACCCTTGTTTTGAATTGAAGTGATAATGCTATCTATGTACTTTGTGTTTGTTTAAGGGCCAGTGGCCACTTTGGTAACTTTAGTTCTGTACTTTGAAAATGTGACCTAAGAAATGTTCAGAGCTAATTCAAAAGTAAATTGTCTACGCTATGGGCATGAAAGATCTTGGGGCTGAATGTAATGGGAATGCAAATTTGGAAGATCTTCCCTGCCCCTAGGCTAAAGTGCACCTGAAGCCTGGGGTGGGAGGCTTGTTTTTCAGTAGATACTTTTTGATTGACCAGTGGGTCAATAAGGTTGTTGCATTCTCTGAGCCAAGAGAAGGCTATATAAGCCCTGATGTGAGGCTTTGTTTTGGGGGCTCACTTTGAGAAGTGTTCTGTGATTTGATCTGTATTCTGGGAAGCCGTTGTCCAGGGCCCCCCCCGGCTTTGAAAAACCCAGATGTTGATTTGGTATGGATATAATGGTTGGACAGTTTGGAAAGCTGTCTACTTGATCTGTTTCTGCCTTGATAATTCTGCCTGTATACTTTGAAGTTTGGGGTGCTGACCTTTTCCCCTGAACAAGGTAAACGATATATGTCTGACTGATTAAAGTAAGCTTGTTAACCCATTTTGAGTTGCTTTCCTTTAACAAAGCAGATCCAAGAACCTGTGCTAGCAGCTACCCTGGGAACGCTGGGGTGCTTGCTGCTACATAATCCTAGCTCCTTTGACCTCCAGAATATCATATGCAACCCCTTCTATCCCTCAGTGTGGAAGCTGCTAGATCTTGTATTATCCTGATTTGAGTTTCCATAATACTCAAATTGCTTCTTCCTGACATCTTGTAATATTTTCTCCTTGACTTGCGAGCTCTGGAATCTGGCTATGATATTCCTAGGAATTTTCTTTTGGGTATCTTTTTTAAGAGGTGATTGGCGAATTCTTTCAATTTCTATTTTGCCCTCTGGTTCTAGAATATCAGGGTAATTTTCCTTGATAATTTCTTGAAGAATGATTTCTAGGCTCTTTTTTTGATAATGGCTTTCAGGTAGTCCAATAATTTTAAATTATCTCTCCTGGGTCTATCTTCCAGGTCAGTGGTTTTTCCGATGAGATATTACACACTGCCTTCCATTTTTTCATTTGTTTGGATCTGTTTAATACTATCTTGATTTCTCATAAAGTTCATTTGCTCCAACCTAATTTCAAAGAAATTATTCTCTTCAGTGAGTTTTTGAATTTCCTTTTCCATCTGACCAATTAGGCTTTTTAAGGCATTCTTCTCCTTATTGGCTTTTTGGATCTCGTTTGCCATTTGAGTTAGTCTATTTTTTTAAGGTGTTATTTTTATTGAGTAATTTTTTGGGTCTCCTTTAGCAAGATGTTGACTCATTTTTTCATGGTTTTCTTGCATCATTCTCATTTCTCTTCCCAATTTTTCCTCCATTTCTTTTACCTAATTTTCAAAATCCTTATTGAGCCCCTCCATGGCCTGTAACTAGTTCGTATTTTTCTTGGTACCTTTTGATGCAGGAATTTTGATTTTTCTGGTTCAATGTTTTGATCCTTTTTGTCCCCAAAAAAGGATTCTGTGGTCTGATTGTGCTTCCTCTACTTGCTCATCTTGTCAGCCAATTACTTGACTTTTGAGCTCTTTGCCACAGTAGAACTCTGCTTCCCGAGTGGAGAGAGCTATGTCCCAAATTGCTGGGGTTTTCAAAGTTGTCAGAGGTCTGAGGAGGGCAGCCTCTCTACATCTACTATGAACTCTGGCACACTGGCCACACACCCCAGACCATGACCCAAGACTGTAATCCCGATCCAAGCAGGTAAAAGCAAGAGCAATTACCCTCTGAATGGTCTCTTGGTCCCCCTATGATCTGCAGGCCAGGAGCTCAGGAGGCAGCCACAGGGCAGCAGCTGAAGCCGCCTCCACAACCTGTCACCCTGGGGGCAGGGGCCTGACCATGCTCTTCTCTACCCAGTTCCTACAGAGTTCCCTACTGACCTTTTACTTTCTATTTGGTATTTATGGGTTGAAAAGTCTGGAAACCACCACAGCTGCAGGTGATCACTCTTCTGAAGTTTGCTTGGACCAGGCAGGGGTGCTGGTCGGGGCCGCCCTGGGTCTGGGAGGCCCTGGGTGTGGGCCTGGGTGGCTCATGCGAGACTGCGCTCAGTTCCCAGCTTGGTGTGATAGACCCTTCCTGTCAGCTTGCCGGGCTGCCGTCAGTGGGAGATCTGTTTCTCTGTGTCACTTTGTGTTTTCTGTAACTCTAAAATTTGTTTAGAGTCATATTTTACAGGTATTAGAGGTAGATGGAACAGAAGCTCAGCCAAGTTCCTGCTTTTACTTCTCCATCTTGGCTCCATCCTTCCCTGTTTATAATCATCAGTATCAGCATCAGCATCAACATTAGAATTAACATCATTAGCAGAGGCAGACATAGCAGTAGCTATCTTTAAAGACCATCACAACAATGTGTTCAGGAAAGGAGTAAAAACATTTTAATCCCCATTTTTTATCAGTGGTGAAACTGAAGCAGAGTGAAATTAAATGACTTTTCCAAGCTCATGCTTGTAATGTAAATAAATGTAAGAATCTGGATATGAATTGAAATTTTTTGACTCCAATACAAATTTTATTTCTGCTAATGCATCTCTGGCCTTCTAAGTTCTTCAGAACCCTTCTTACTAGGTTCTTACTAGGTGCTTTCATTTCTTCTAATCACCATTATCTGTCTGGTTCTTCTCCTACCTCCAACTTGGTGATTGTGTTGTTGATTCTTGGATTTAAAAAATAAGCAAACATGTTCTCATGACTTATCATTTTTACATTCTAAAGTTCTTTAGCACCCATGACTTCAGATAGAGCAAGGGGCAGCTTTTTAAGGAAGAAAGGTCAGGAAGAGAAGCATCTACCTGAAGATGATACTTGGATAGAGCAGAAGATCATTGAGTAAAGAAGTCAGAGGCAGGAGATCAGAAAGAGTTGTCAAGCAGGTAGAAGGTGTAATCAAGGGGCAAGAGTGTCATGGAAAGCAAAAGAAGAGACAATATCTAGGAGGAGGTTAATAGAATCAAATATTGCATCAGTCAAGGGTGAGGGTTGAGAAAAGGCTTTTTTATTTGCCAATCAGCATCATTGGTAATTTTCATTGATGTCCTTCCTAAATTGTGACTCCTGTGACTGAATATGATTCTTCAGAGTTGGTGTGATCAGGGCAGACTACATAGAGACCATCACATCCTTATTCAAGGACACTTTACCTCTCTAAAGGCAGCCTAACATTGCATTAGCTTTTTTGATTGATCTACCACACTTCTGACACCTATTGAACTTGCAGTCCTTGAAGACTTCAGACACTTTTAATTTGAAAAAAAATTCCAATCAAGCCTCCTCCATTTTGTAATTATGAAGTTGATTTTTAAATTTAAAATGTCTTTACATTTATTCCTATTCAGTTTAATTTCATTAGATTTGGGTCAATGTTCTAATCTCTTAATATATTATTGGATTCTGACTGTTTAGCATAAATATAATTTCCATTCCTTAGATGAGGAAGCTGAAATTATGAGTATGTAAGTGATTTGTCTATGATCTCTCATGACTTGAGCTCAGATCTCTTCACTTTTAGCCAAGCACCATGGCTAAGCGTTGGCTTATTATATGACATTTTAGTAAAAACAAAAGAAGAAAGATTTGAACAAATTTAGGCACAAATTCCTTTGTGTTCACTTTGTGAAATGTATGGTTTCAGGGTTTGCTGAATCAGGTATCAGGAGTGATTTAACTACAAGGGATTGTCCAAATTGTATTGGAACTCCTGAAGCCATCGAATTCAATCTATATACCAAAGCACTTCCCACTATCAAATATATGACAAGTGATTGTCCAGCCTGTTTGAAGACCTTCCAGGAGGGGGAACCTACCACTTCTCAAGGCAGCTCATTCCAGTTTTGGAAAGTAATGAAGTTATAGAAAGTTATGTTATAGGAAAATACTGCAACTTCTCCCAGTTTCTCCTGGTTCTGCCTTCTGGGGTAAAAGAGAGAAAGTCTAATCCTTTTTCCATGTGACAGCCTTTCAGTTACTTGAAGGCTTCTTCTGCCAATGTGTCTTAGAGCCTCGATATTCTTCTCTCTTGAACAACCTTCTTCTCCAAGTAACCAAACTTTGCCATTTCCATGATTTAAAATTCAATTCAAGTGTGTCACATTCTCTATAACACACCAGGTTGAGCAATTGACAGGTAATGCCAAAATTAACTCTATATACTCATCCAACTCCAATAGTCCTCTTTTGCATTCCTCCAAAGTTAGCATTTATCTAGTGCTTTGAGGTTGGCCTTTGCCAACCTTATTTTTACATTTATTATCTTATTTGATTATCAAAATAACCTTAATGGGCAGGGACTATTACTCTCATCTTATAGGAAATTCAAGATGACAAAGGTTGTTACTTGTCCAGCTAGTTACGTGTCTGAGGCAGGATTTAAACTCAGGTCTTCCTCACTCCAAATGCAAAACTAATCAACTATGCCACCTAGCTTCTGCCTAAAAAATTATAATTATATTTGCATAAGTATATATTAAAAATTATCTCTAACTTAAAATTTGAAAAAAAAATCATGTGGATCCTATTTTCATCAAGATCAAGTGAACACTGCCTTGATACTCTAGAGAAAATTTCAGCCCACCATAATAATATCCATTTATGAATTGAGAGGTGTTCTATGCAAAATCCCCACTGGCTCTGTCATAGCCTCAAGGGGTTGCTTCATACACCATCAGAGGAATATCTTCCACCAAATGTCCCACTTAGGTGTGAAGGTTCTTAAAGACTAAATCATTGGACCACAAGATCCAGCAGATTCTACTAAACTAGAAAGCAGGGGTGAGGAACTCCTGGCTTATAGTATGGCTCTGGCAATAGCCAGTTTGTTTATTGAGAACCAGCCTAGTGACATACAGAAGGGCTCATTATCAGTATAATGATCACTTACTGATGAATTATTTGGTCTGGTAATTCATAATACAAAGGAAAATGCAATATGGTAGAGTAGATGGGGGCAGACAGTGCTGAAAATCACATGGATACCAGTCCTTCTAATAATTTTGAAACTAACTTTTGTCATTCTAAATGTGGAACTGTTAGCCAATGTACTCAAGGTACTGAATTTTATTTGTCTTGACATTCTCACTGGAAATGACACTAAAAGACAAAAGGAAATTGCAGTTAAATGGAAGGGTGGCTCACTTGTTCTCCTTGTAGAGATATATAAAGTCATTGGCAAATTTCTTTTTCTCATTGGTTCAGATGCTGCAAAAATACCATTTCACAGCACATATGGTCATCTCATATTGCAATGCTTATGATAAGAATTTTCAAAAAGACCAACATGAAAATAATTAGAGATAATATGCCAACTTCTGTTTCAAAGGATGAAGAGGTAGAGGAATTCAGTGAAGAACTTAGTGAGACCCTCCAAGTTCAGTTAACATATATAGTTATTCTAATGACTTCAATTAAAAGATAAGAACAGGAAAAGATGGGAAATATATATTTTGCAAATTATGAAGCAGTAGTAAAGAATGATAAAAGCCCCAAACTTAGAGACTACACAGAAGCTTTGTTCCTAGAGAACTGAACACCCTTGTTGAAAACAGAATCAGAAGACACAGAATAATATTACCCCCCAAAAGAGAGAAATTAATTATATTTTAATAGACAGGAAATGACTTGTTACTGATGTGGGAGTCATTCTTGAATAACCAGTCTGTGTAGTCAGACCACCAACTTGTTAGAGCAAAAAGCAAATTAGTACAAAGTTAGAAGAATAAAAGTGAGAAAAATAGATGCTATGCAATTAAAACAACTCCAAATTTACCCATTAAATTAAATAGACTGTGGATGGAAGAAAGGGTATACACACACACATCTATATCTACATACATACACACATATATATGTATATATACCAACTGCAAGAATTTCAACAGAAGTTTAACTCATGTAAATTAATTGCTATAATGAGATCAACAGAGACTAAAACTTTCCTTAGTTAGCAAACATTTAACTTACTTGCCAAGCACAGGGATTCAGCAGCCAAAGGCGACACAGGTTTAGAATATAAACTCACTTGTAAAATCTTACAGAGATGTTGTAAAGTTATGAGCAGTACTGGTTCATAAAACAAAGAAGAGCAAAAGAATGAATGTAAAACTATTTTAATTTAAGCTGTTTATAGACCCAACAAAGCAGTCATCCTACAGGCATTTAAGGATAAAACTGGAAGGACAACAAACAGATGATAGATGGAAAAAGATCTCTAAAGATTGTTATACCAAACTCTTTTCACCTTCAAGGACAGTTAAAACCACCACTTTAGCATTTCATTCCTAGAGGCGCTTATAGTGTAGGTAAAAACTCCACTAAAAAGGAAAAAAAATTGACTAAAGCAGGTAGACTAGACAGTCATAGAGGAGATCTATACTGGAGGTGACACAACATTGGAGACTTTGAGGGACTAATTCATAAGGTATATGAAAAAACAGAAGATGACAAAGGCATGGGAAAAAAATCTTATACTTCAGTACTAACAACAGCAAAAAGGTGAAAAAGAAAATATCAATGACTATTGACTTATATGACTAATTTGGCATGTATATAAAATGTTTACCATTTTGTTGATTTCGTTTTTCTGCCTTCTTTTTAATCAGATTGCCTAAAGAGTTATCAATTTTATTAGTTTTTGCAAAGAACCAGTTTTTACTTTCATTTATTTCTATACTTTTTAAAATTTCCAGTTTATCTATTTCTCCTCTAATTTTTGGCCTCTCTTCCTTTGTCTTTTAGGTTTGTTTATTTGTTGTCTTTCTAATTTTTAAAAATATATATTCAGTTCATTAATTCTCATTTTTTCTATTTTGTTAATTTATGTTTGTAGGAAGATAATGTTCTGCTTCTATCCCCAAGAAGGCTTTAGCTACATCCCAGACATTTTGGTATGTTGTTTCATCATTATACTTTTCCTTCACATATTTATTAACTGATTCTATGACTTATTCTTTGACTCACTTATTATTTAGAGTTTTTATAGTTAAGTTTCTACCTAGGTACATTTTTGTAGTATCTGAAAGTATGATTGCAGATCGTGTTTCTTTTGGATTTGCCTCATACATAGTAAATTTTGTTCTAGCTACTTGTTTTTATTGTGGTTTTACTTTTAAGATGTGTTTCTTGTAAGCAACAGATTATGGGGGTTTTGTTTTCTTACATAATCTGGCATGCTTTTTTTTTATTGGATTGTTTGATCCACTCACATTTAAAGTTGTGAGAGTTGTGTACATTGCCTTTCATTTATTTTTAATATTGAATTTCCCTCTAAATAAGGTCCCCCCTTTTCCTAAATAGGTAGTACTTCATGTCTTTAGTTATCTTAACTTAATCTATTTTAAGGAAACCCCATTCCCCTAACTCTCTTTTTCTTACTCTTAAAATTTTCCCCAGTCCCTCCTATTTGTTATCCCTTTCCGTCATTTTGGAGTTATACTTAACTTATTTTTCTTTCTTCTTATGAATCTAGTTATTTAATTTATCCCTTCTGTTTCCCCTCTTAAGTACTCAAGTAAAATCATCCTTCTTTCCATTATCTTTAATTTGTTTTGTTCACTGGTTTTGACATTTTCATTTTCTGTGCCTTTTTTCCTTAAAAAAAGCTTGCTTCTCTTCATTTTCTTAATTATCTTTCCTTTCTGCTTCTTCTAGATTGTTATTTTTTTATTCATGACCATCATACTCATTTAGTCTTTCCTTATTCTCTGTATTTCTCATGGAAATAAAGCTTCTAAAGTACTATTTTGGTATTCTTTTACACAGTTTCTGTGTTATTGCAGAAGAGATTTTGTCTCGTGACTCCACTTTTCTGTTATGCCTTGCTGTTAGAAATACCAATTCCTACAAGTGATAGAAACATTATTGCTCCACAATAGGAATCTCCCTCTAAGTTTCATTATGCCATTAATTATTAACCTTTGCCCTTTCAAGTGTCATTTCTCCCCCTATTTTCCATGAAATCTCCTATTTTGTTCAATGTTTTACTGCTTTACTGGGTGTCAGTTGCCCCTAAGAGCTGTGCTTCCCCATCTCCTGAGGCAGGATGAGTCCAAACTCTGCAGATTATTCCTATTGTATAGTCCCCAACTCCTTTTATGGTACTCTCCCTTCCCCATGCTAATAACCATTAGTGGTAACCCTTCCACCAATGAAACAAGATTTTCCCCTTTCTTTTCACCTGTTTCAATCCCTCCCTAAGCCCTCTTGCCCATTCTCCTTTGGGGTCCCTTATTCCTAAGAGATGACAGGAGTTATTTTCCTTTCATTATTAACCTTAGATTTGATTAGGGCACTCACACATTCTCCTTTACCTTCTTCATCCCTTCTCCACTTTTATGTGCCCACATAGTCTATCATTTTTTTCCCTTTAAAAACGTTGATTTACCTGTAGGTGGAGTGTTGTAAGGCTTAAAGTTTATTTCTCCATGTTCAATTCTATTTGACTTTTGTTTTCACTTCTGTCTCCTTGTGTACTTTTATAAAGAAAGCTCTTCACGATGTCTGTTTTTACTTTTTTGTTTGCCCTTAGTTGATGAATTTTTATTTTTTCCCTATCTCTGTTCAATGAAGTATCAGTAAAGCAAATAGTTTGTTCATCTTTTTTTCTTCTGGGAATGCTTCAAATGCCCCTTTTTATTAAACACTCATCTTTTTTTAAATTAAGAGTTAAGTTTAAATATGCAGGATTTATCAGCTTGAGTTGTATCTTGTGCTCATTTTCTCTTCACAACACACTATTCTGTTCCCTTCTGTGGTAAATGAAGAATAGTCCTATGTTATTTGAATTTCTTTTCCTTTGCATTTAAAAAATCTTCTTCCAGGTTGTTTGCAGAATTTTATTTATTTGGAATTGGTCAATTTAAGCAATATATATTTTAGAATTTGCTTCCCAGTTTTGTTTTTGTATTGATTTTTAAAATTTATTTTCTGTATTCAGGAAATTCTGGGCATTTTGGGGTATTATTTCTTGAATTATGGTGTTTATGTTTTTTTAATTTCTTTTTGTTATTTGGGTTACCTATAAATCTTTAAATAGTTTCAACACATTTTGTCTTTGAGATCAATATGTTTTGCTTGTATGGAGAGAGATCAGATTTTCTTTTAATGTTATTGCTTTTAATGTATCTTCTTCCAGATTGTTTTTCACTTCTATGTACTTGCAGCTCCAATCAGTGGTTCTTCCTTTTTATTTTGTTTCTTGGATGAGATATGCCACTGTTGATTCAAATTTTTCTATATTTCCAATTACTTCTCCCATATAGGCCATAAATCCTGCTTTTACAATTACTATTTCTGTTTTTAACCATCCAGGAACATCATGCTCTTGGGAACCCACAGGATTCTCTGCCTCATCACATGTTTATTAAATTTCCTTTGTCTTACATAGGTCAGCTTGGGCAGTCTTGCCAGACTGTGGTGAGTGGTGGTGGAGGAGGTGCTGAGTGAATTGGTTAAGGTTTAAGGAATAGCCTTCTCTGTTCTTAATTCATTGGGTTTTTACATTGTTGAGGTTCTTGATATCCTAGATCATGTTGACAGATGAAGTAGCTTTATATTTTGCACATAATTTCCATTTTGAAAAAGTTTGAGATGTTGTGAGTATCAGGGAAAGTGACTAGTCCTCTATATTCATGGTCATGTACCCAGAAAGTTTAGATACAATTATAAGAATAATCTATACATACATTGATGGCATTCTTGATGAAGATATGAATAGGAACTGGCAGGTTTTTTCATACTATATTCCACAAAGATGACATTTTTACTATCACACAATTGACTTAAAGTTGGAAAGACTACAAACTCCCACTGGCCCTTTTGTTTATCAAATATTAAAAGAATAACATTTCCCTTTAATGTCTTCCTTTTCATGTATAAATCTGAATTATACAGATTCCTTGATAAATAGAACAACATAAGGAACCCTCTAATTATTACTATCATTAGGTATAAAATGGGGTATCATATACTAACCAAAGAAATTCATTACTGTTGCAGAGTAGATTCAAGTTAAAGTCCTATTGAAGGTAAAGTCTTCCAGATGTTCATGTTTGTGTATGACATTATATTGGTTGTGTCAGACCCCAGAATAATGTCCTGGATGAGAAATGACTACTCCAAAGAATATGGTTCAATTGTATAGGAAAATTTTTCTCTTTTAGGAAGGGAAAAACAGGAAAAGCCAGGTGGATGTAGACCACTTATTGTCCAGAGTATGATATACAGTCTGATGGACAATCGTAGAACTTATCAGTACATACATACATACACACACACACACAAATGCACACACATTTTGGAGAGACACTGCAATAATGAATTAGACTCAATATTATAAACAAGGAGGATAGTGGGTCCTTGATTACTTTAGGACAGGGGTAGGGAACCTTTGGTCTTGAGGCCACATGTAGCATTCTAGGTCTGTGGGTGTGGCCCTTTGACTGAGTTCAACTTTTACAGAACAAATCTTTTTATTTAGGGGGATTTATTCTGTGAAGTTTGGATTCAGTCAGAGGGTGGCACTTGAGGACCTACAGGTCCACATATGACTTCAAGGCTGCAGGATCTCTACCCCTGTTTAGGAGATTACAAATTTGTTTTAGTAACCCCAAGCTTCTCCCTGAAACAAAAGGTAACTTTAGAAAAAATGTCACTACTCTTGCCCTGTTGTTGTATGCCTATGAATCATAGGGTACTACAGACTAAAACCAAATAAAAGATAAATGCCTCCTATAGGGCAATAGAGAAGGGAAGTCAAATTTATAAAAATAAGAGCCATTCCCCAATTGACAAATAGTCAAAAGATACCAACAGGAAGTTATCAAAAGAAGAAATCAAAGCTATCAAGTCATATAGAAATACTAGGACTTTTTCTTTAAAATATCAGAGAAAAAGGAAAAGGATTTATATGTACAAAAACATTTATAGCAGGGGTTTTTTATCTTGGCAAAGTATTGGAAACTGAGGGAGTGCCCATCAACTAGATAGTGGCTAAACAAGTTGTGCTATATGATTGTGATGTAATACTATTATGCTTTAAAAATGATGAAAGGTACGGTTTCAAAAAAAAACTGGGAAGGCTTAAATGAACTTATGAGCAGAAGTAGGAGAACCTTGTACACAGTAACTGCAATATTGTAAAGATAACCAATTATGAAAGACTTAGCTACTCTGATCAGTACACTGATCCACTACAATGCCAAAAGACTCTTGATGAAAAATGCTATACACTTCCAGAGAGAATTGATGAACTCTGAATGAAGATTGACGTGTATTTTTCACTTTATTTTTCTTGCTTTTTTGTCACAATATGACTAATGCAGAACTATGTTTTTCATGATTTTATATAATAATGAATATTGTACTTCTTGCTTTCTCAATGGATAGGGCAGGAAGTGTAGAGAGGGAAAGAATTTGGAACTAAAATAAATAAACCAGAAATATATAGATTTAATGTTATATGTATATTATTGGACTCTAATTCTTGAAAAGTGATCATTCAGATATAGCCTGGGTATGGTATAGTATCCCCATTTTTTTCTCTGGATTGACTCATTCCCCAATTTGCATTCATGCTGGCAGGTCTAGGCTTTTCTAAGAGAAGTCCTAACAACATGGCTACAACTCAACTTCTCTCTCAGTGTCTTAGGGATAACCCTAGTGTGGGGAAGATACATTCCTAATACTTGCCATTGTAGCTTGAGAGCCCCCATTAGTGAGCTTATCACTTATACAAAATAAATCACTATACCATTAATTCTGAAATATAAAATATTTATCTAAACAATAAAACAAAACCAACAGTAATCATCTTAACATTTACTCAATAGAGAATATCAGGAATAATCCAAATGTCATATTAAACCATAAATCTGGGTCACACTCTTCCACCAATGTATGTAGTGTCCATAGAGGATCATGGACACACATTTATAGAAATCTCTCAGGCAACATGAGTGGAAAAAACCATGTGCTCTTAACAATTCACAGTTCTGGGTTTTTCTCCAGTCAATCAGCACAGTAACACCTCTCTTCCATTAAACAAATTCCTAGCAAATCAGCTGAAGGGTCATATTAACTGAAAGTCCTCTTTGTCATGTGTCAGCAACTTCTTCTGACTCTTCCAGTGCTCAGCTGACTCTTGGCTTCTTCTCTGGCTTTTTAGCAGTTTCCTGTCAGCTTCTCAACTTTTCTACTTTTGGTTTCTTAACAACTTCTAATTTAATGCCTCAACTAAAAGCCATCTGGTGGTCAGTGACTCATCTTTATCATTGTGGTAAAATTCAAGAAATCCATCTTCTGTCAGGTATGAACCCAACAGTTCTTATATAATCTCCCAATAGTATACAGTTATTTTATTTATAATGTTAGTTATAAACTTCAAACCTCTAAAAAAAGTTATATGCAAATGAGTTGATATACCACAATGCCTTGTAGCCCCCATTACCACAGTCCATGCTTGACTTTCAAATAGTTCCTCTCAATATATCCATCTGAGGGATTGTTTTCTATCTGGTCCTTGAAACGAACTATGTTACTCTTCTCCATTTTATCTGAAAAACTGTTTTTTTCAGACAGATGGGGTTTTTTGGTCTGCTTTTATGTAACTACTCAACTGTTCACATAAGAATGTTGTGGTAACATATATAGTAAGAGGTATAATATGGGTTAGTCAGAATATTTCCCTATAACTGACTGTGACAGATAGCATAGCAGAGAGTTGACTTTATATCTCCATTCCCACTATTATCAGGGTCAGTGGCTCATATTCAGATGGATAGGGAAAAGGTATCACCCTAATTCAACACAAAAAATGTTTATTAAGCTCCTTTGATGTCCAAAGCACTGTGCTAGGCTTTGGAGATTAAAAAGACAAAATGAAAAACAATTCCAATTGTCAAGGAACATAGATTCTAATGCATACAGAAGTAAATAAAGGGAATATTCAGTCAAAAGGAGAGAGAAAAAGAGAGACAGAGAGAGAGAGAGAGAGAGAGACAGAGACAGAGAGAGAGAGAGAGAGAGAGAGAGAGAGAGACAGAGAGACAGAGAGAGACAGAGAGAGAGAGACAGAGAGAGAGAGAGAGAGAGACAGAGAGACAGAGAGAGAGACAGAGACAGAGACAGAGACAGAGACAGAGAGAGAGAAGGCGGGAGGGAGGGAGAGGGGAAGAGAGAGCAAAAGAGAAATAGCAAGAGAGAGATGTCTTCTCACCAGCTACTACCACTGTTGGAAGTCACTAGCAAATAGTTCATAAAAGCCAACATGGAGGATAATCTGATGCTGGTGATATGCTCTCTGTCTTATTGTATCAATATAGCTATGATAAGCAATTACAGTGGGAAAAACTTCATGATTTTGGGAGTGGGAATTTGGGCAAGAGTTTGAGCAAAATTATGATTTGAAGGATTCTTTAAATGTAGTACTTTGGGATGTTGTCTCTTATTGGACCTTATAGGCCTCCCTTGGGAAATTACTCCTCTATAATTCATACAGGGAAGCATGTGAAACTTGTGTGTTTCTGGGAGAGCAGAGGTCCTTAGATCCTTGCTAATCTGCATGTATTTGTGTGGCAGGAATGATCTGGGGAATTGGCTTAAAGTGTCCATGCTGTTAAGTTGGGAGGTTGTGAAGAGCAGTGACCCCAAACTGGACTAATTAAGCTGTAATTTGATGGTGTGGATCTGAGGCTTTTCCTGTCTGCTTTCTCAAAAGAAAAAAAAGGCACTTGAGGAAGAAGGCAGTTTCTGTGTATTATGTATGCTCATTATAAGCATATACAAAACATTTTCTACTAACTAAACTAAAAACAACTGTTGTGAGGTTTGGGGTTATGGATTTCCCTGTAAGCAGAAAGAGGAATTTCTCAGAGCCTAGTTGTAAGAGTTTCTGGGAAACACAGTCCCAAACAGACAACACCATTTCCTCCTCCCCCTTCCCTGAGGAGAGATTAAGAAATTCTTAGGTAGAGATTGGATGGAGATGGACATTTTAGGGGTACAGAAAGAGACTAAATGAAAATTTTATTTTCAGTTTTGCTTGCATTGGGAGATTTCAATGGAGTTGGTCCAATAAGAGTTAGGAAGAATACAACTTGGGCATCTAGGTTCTGAGAAACTTCTCTCCCTGCCTCCAGAGGAATTGGTTTCTTCTAAACCCCAATATATAACTAAATTTATTATTTCTACATTAACAACTAAACTTTACTTTAAAAAGAAAACATAGCAAGGGGATCCTTAGTTAAACTATTTTCCTTTCTTTCAAGTGAAGAACAACCTTTTTAGTTGTATCTTGTTGACTAAAAGAACATGCTCTTTGGGCAGCTAGGTGGCACAATGAATAGAGCACCAGCCCTGGAGTTAGGAGGACCTGAGTTCAAATCAAGCCTCAGACACTTAACACAAAAACTAGCCTTGTGACTTGGGCAAGTCACTTAACCCCTCCAATTTCCCTCCAAAAAGCAAAAAGAAAAATAAAAGAAAGAAAAAAAGAACATCCTCTCAAATACATTCTGCTTCCATATATCCACACTTTGTTGTGAAGAGCTACTATTTTCAATAATTAAGGTCTAATGACCAAAGGATTATTCTTTTAAAACGTTAGCTTTTTACCTTCTTTGATATATCATCAAGAGCCAGGTGACTGTATATTAGTGGAAAACAAAGAGGCCAAGGGTAGTAAAGGGAAAATTATATCTAGCTGATTTTTCCTTGATTGAGCTTCAGTTGCTTGGAGTAAGGAATCTCCTAGAGGCAGGAAGGAGGAGGGTCCATCAGATACAGCATAGCTGAGTGACCCTGGGCAAGTCACCCCATGTCATGATTTGGTTCAACAAAACTCATAGTCTTACCACCTATTTGTAACATTTAGATTGAAGTGGCAGGAAGAGAATGAGTAATGGGAAGAAAATAGCTTTTCTCTGGCCCTTTCTCATTGCTATTTCTATTACATACAAAATCCAATGAGATTATTTGTGCAGTCATACTCTTTCTTGACAGCTTGCAGCTGAGGCCAGTCTTGTACTTTCTATTCGTTCTTTGACCTTCTGCTATTTGGGTCTATAATTCACCTGATTTTTGGAAAACTCTGACTCCCTTCAAGGGGCAAAGCCAATTGAGATCAAATAAATCCTACTTTATTTGACTTTTCTTTCTTTTTCACCCCCAGGTACAAATCAGCCATTGCTTTACTTCACAGAAAATAAAAATTATACAGGATCTCAAAGCAATGTAGAGAAAAACAACCCATAAATAATTCATAATAACATAATCAATTTCTCTTCCTTTTTTTTTTTTTTTTAGTGATTCCTACTTTCCACTAGAATGTTAAAGTCCTCCAAACCATTGGGTAGTTTGGACTCCTTTCAGAAGAGAAATACCAATGAGGCTCTTTAGATGGGCAACCCCCCCCCTCACCCCTTCCACTTCTTTTGAGACTTATATGGTCAATATAATTCCCTGTAAGGGCAGAGTGGAAAGCTCGAGTGACTTGCTCCTTCATAGTGTGGTTTAAATCCCTTGTTGCTTCCAATACCAGGAGCCACAGGTCTGATTCACATTTCTCTCCAAGAAGCACACTACCCAGTCAGTTTCTATTTTCTCACTAAAAGGTCAAATTTCAAAACTCAAACCTAGAACTATCAAAGAGGCAACCCTCAGGAGTTCTACAGAACTTTTCCCCAAACCTAAGCTTTCCTCTTAGATCACTATTACTTCAGCTGCAAGGCAGCTATTGATGGCTCTTGGGGCTGGGGGCATAGGCACTCTCCCTTGCTTCCAACTGCTGCATTATGAATCTCTCTGGAAAAAAATGAAAAATGGAAAGATAAAAGAGCACCCAGTCTTTTCCTCAGACAGTTTTCTTTTTTGGAGACAATCTAGGTTAAGGGATTTGCCCAGGGTCACACAGCTATTAAAGTATCTGATGCTGAATTTGAAATTAGATCCTCCTGACTTCAAGGCCAGTGCTCTACCCACTGTACCCCCTAGCTGCCTGAGATAGTTGTTTCTTGAGCCCATTCCTGCCACTGAGTACCCTATCCTGGGACCTTTAAACTGGGTTCTTTATCTCCACTGGCAACCAACCAAATGGAATGCTGTAAGACATTGGCAAATTCACTTCATGATTTCATTAGGTATCTAGTGAATAGTCTTCCAACACTATTGCCTTCTCTTCATTTCAGGTCTTCCTCATTTCATGGCTTCAGTTTCTACCTATTCCAATTTATTCTTTATATACCTGGCAGGTTATTCTTTCAGAATGTTCTAGCTCAAAAATCCTTCTTTCCTTCCTTCCTTCCTTCCTTCCTTCCTTCCTTCCTTCCTTCCTTCCTTCCTTCCTTCCTTCCTTCCTTCCTCCCTTCCTTTCTTCCTTCCTCCCTTCCTTCCTCCTTCCATCCTTCCTTCCTTCTTCCTTCCTCCTTCCTTCTTTCTTTTCCCTCTATCTTCCTCCTTTCTTTTCCCCCTTTTCTTTGCTTTCTCACTTCCTTTCTATTTTAAATTTAAAAATATTTTACTTATTTTTATTTTTTGTAAACTACAGCCCTTTTCTTACGTAGATAGTTTATCTACTGAAAGGGTCAGAAAAAATACTTTTGAATGAAACACATGGAAAAAGTGCCCAAGTATCTATGTATGAAGTTCTAAGAGGATCAGAGTGAAAGCATGTTCCTCAGAGGTAAGAGTACTTGTAAAGATGGCTGCAATGAATTATTTCCTGTCAGCTAATTTACATACAACTATTTTTAGAACTTGTTAATTTTGGGAAAGTGTGAATTGCATAATTGTTTTGGGTACCATGAAGTCATTGTATATTAATTATTTGTGCAATATCTAATAGAGATGTGGATTTTGGGTTTTTAATCTAAGATGGAGATGGGTCACTACACAAGAGGAAGCCTTGATTTATGATGTAAATGGCTACATAAGACATCCAAGCAGAGATCAGAACCTAGGCTGAGAAATAACAAAATAAGTTGAAGGGAGAAGTTCCTTAAAGAAACCAAGTCATTAGAAGAAAGACAAAATACAGCTAGCAAAACTGAGAAGCCAATAAGATTGAGATGTTGACAGGAGCTGAGAATAGTTAAGATCAATTGACTAGAGATAAATTCTGAAGTTGATGAGGGGAGCTGATCTAACTGGAGAAAAACTTTAAAGCTGGGAGTTTATTGGAGAAAGTAGCATCTTATGTAGATGGTAGCCTTTGAACCTGGGTTCAAAGCTCTCAGTTTGTTGTCCAGCTCCTTGTGCAGTTCCCACTCCACATTGAAGCTCAGAGTGTCCCGTCCACCTCAAGTCCTTCACATTGCTGTTTCTGGAAAGACAAAGCTTGACAGAGCCCCAATAATATTCATGCACATTGCCAGCACCACCATCAATTCACTATCTGCCTATGAAATCACACAAATCATCAGCATGGAAATCAACACAGACCCATAAACAAGGTCCAAGAAGTCAGCACAAATCATCAGTAAAGTCCTAGGACCTCCAAAACCCTCATCCAGGACTTCAGTAAACATACAACCAGAAAATCCTCTTTCAGGGCTTCTAGTAAGGTTCTGGACCTTCTGTACAAATTATCACAATCAAACATCAACACAGACAGAGCAGACAACAGATTGCCGGGATACCACAAGTTTTCTCCTTCTTGACTCTGCTACCACTAGAGTCCTCTTCTCAGTTCTTCCATCTCTAGCCTAGGCCTCTCCTTATATATGGTAATTAGCTCCTCTCCTTTCTATTGCAGGAGTTCATGAATTTTAGGGTTCACGATTTGTGGGGTTCAAACTTTCTGTTTCTTAAGAGACTTGATAAGACTCAAAAGAAACTTTAACTGAGACAAGGTGTTAATTCAACAGCTGAAACAAGGTGTGAACTACTTCTGTGCTTGCCTTTACACATGGCAGCTGAGACATGGTAACAGATTCCAGAAAGTCAGAAGTAGAGCTAAGAATCACATGAAGTTTAATCAGCCAGGACCTCTACTCAAAAGTGAGGCCTTTGGGAGGAATTTGCAATGGGAGAAAGAGGGACAGCCTGGCAGAAGGAGCAATAGATATTCCAGGGTAAAGAAGGCCCAGGAACTGAGGGGAGTTCCAGTGTGAGATGGCAGCTGAATGGCTCATAGGATTGCCGGCACTACCTTATATTGCCCTTGATAACTTTAAAGAATACCCTTCAAAGTCCAAAGAGGGGAGACCTGGATAGTTTTGCAGATGCCAAATTTAAAGTGTTTACGCAGGAAAAGTGTCTTGCTGACTCAGCACCCAGGTCAGAGAACAGATTTGGGATACTCTGAAAATCCCAGGCATAAAGTTGTAGCTAGCTAAAAGATCTTAACTCTGCTTCAGTGGCACAAGAATTGGAGAGAAGCAGCTTCATCCAGAGGAAGACAAGAGAGGCTCAGCAGAAATATAGCGTAGACTATTCCCTAAAGAGACATCTAACCCCGGAGTCCAGAATTGCGTGTTACATCTCACACATAGATTTCCCTACTTATATACCTCACTGCTAGATTTCTATGGGTCTGGGTCTACTCTCTTGGCCTTCCTACCCACCAACCACCTTGCCATTTTTGTGATCTTTTCAATTTTCTGGGTGTAAGGTAAAACTTTAGAACTGTTCTTATTTGCATTTCCCTTATTAGTGATTTTGAACAATTTTCATATGGTTATCAATAGTTTGAAGTATTTTGTCTTGAAAAAAAGTCATTCATATCCATTGACCATTTATCAATTGAAAAATTATCCTTGGTCTTATATGTTCATGCCAATTTCCAGGGGCAGCTAGCTGGCACAGTGGAAAGAGGTCTGGGCTTGGAGTCAGGAAGACTCATCTTTCTAAGTTCAAATCTGGCCATAGATACTTCTTACTTGTGTGACCCTGGGAAAGTCACTTAACTCTGTTTCTTATCTGTAAAATGAGTTGGAAAAGAAAATGGCAAATCATTCTAGTATCTCTGCCAAGAAAACCCCAAATGGGGTCAAGAAGAGTCTGACACAACTGACAACTAATCAGTTACCTCTAATTGTCTTGGATATCTGATTTCTAGTGATATTTGATGGAAAGGTCCTACTGGATAGTTTATCTTCTTATTTAGTTGAATATATTTTTTAAAAAAAAGCTTTTAAAATTTTATGTAATCAAAATTGCCTATTTTGTCTTTTGTTATTTCTAGCTCCTATTTGGTCAATAATTTGGTTAATAATTATTAGTCATTGCTGTGAAAGGAATCTCATTCCATTATCCTAATATTTTAAATTATTTGTTCTTTTTTATATATAATTAACATGTTCATTTGGATTTCAGAGAGTCTTCTCCCCAGTAGTTTATATTTTTGGCTAATTGAATTCTGGGCTAGCTTTTTTTTTTGAGTTCTCATTTTTGATTATGTTGTTTCTTCTAGTGATTTACTTTTATTTTTAAATAATACAAATGGTGTTAGTAAGTCTTTTTGGGAGGAGAAAGAAGGAAGAAGGAAGGGTTTGACCTGTGATTTAATTGGCCTTCTTTATTTCTTTATAATGTACACTAAGGTTCTTCCTGTCTTTTTAATGCCATTATTAATTTTATGTTTAACATCAACATGGATAATTATAATTATTTATAATAAACGAATGTTAATAAAATACAATGACATTTAAATCACCTCCTTTAAGTCTTCAATAAGTTTTTTATTTGTCTACTCATATCTATTTGCTTTTCCATTTTTATCGTCATAGTTTTCTGTTCTTCTGGTTATACTATTTGCATTATTTCTTAAAAGTATTTCCTAATTTGTCTATATTACTCATGTTTTGATCTTAATTATAATTATAATGTACTATTACATGAATGAACCACAATTTATTTTACCATTTCCAGGTTTGGGGACTTATGAGTTGTTTCCTTTTTATTTTTTTCAATTCTAATAATTAAATATAAGTATTTTTGAACAAATAACATTTTTTAATGAAGGAATATCACCTTTGATGCAATTATTAGTTAAAGGTAATGGCTATGCTTGCAATTTTTACTGAACATTGCCATAGTTTTCTAGAAAAGTTTTGTTACTAGTTTAAGATTCGGTTGGAATTCAGCAAGTCAAATTATTTTTCTTTAATCTGTTGAGCACAGTTTCATTGCTTTTGATTATCTTTACCAATTTGAGAGATCTGAGGTGGTACCTCAAAGTGGCTTAAATCTGTTTCTTTAGTTTTAGAAAAGTCAAGGATTTTTCCTGTGATCGACAATTCGTCTTTCTATTTTTACATAAATTTTCAAATCTTTTGACCATTTGTCCATTAGATAGTGAGAGCTGCATTATTTTAGTGACCTTTCTACTACATCATGTTGTCTCCTGAAGTAATAACATAACTCTTAGTAGAATTTGTTATCAAATTACTTTATAAGTAAGGCACTTGATTTTTCTTTGTTAAGTATCAGTTTTATAGAAACAGAGGAATGAAATGAGCCAAAAGAAATCATCTAGTCTAACACTCTGTATCAAGTCACCCCTATTTGATGGGGACAACAGGAGCTGATAAATTTGCCCATGATGCATCTCAAAATCAGGATTAGGCTGCAGAATATGATAGATCCCATCCCTGAACTCAGAGTAGGACTCCCTTGTGTATGAAGATGAAATAAAGCCAAGCATGTAACAGGGCCAAAATTCCACTAAACAACAATGAACTGTTCCACCGAAGACTTGAAACTCAGCCGATGTCTGTAAGGTCAAAGTGCACATACTTTAGAAATCACCTTTTCTGTTACCACACATCTCAAACATTATGCTAGTTGTCTAAAATATCTAAGATTTCTCTTCACACATTTCATTTTTTCATACTTGAATAAGAGAAAGGAAAAAGGGAGGGAGAAAAAGAGTTGAATTGAATGTCACTCTGGTGTGTATACAAGGTTAGAGGAAGACAGAGGGGGGAAGGGGAAATTGCGGAGGGTAATTGAAAGGTTTCTTTATTAGAGTATCTACTTACACTACCTTTCTGTCTGCATAAATTGTATCTGTGTGGTCCATGCTGCCAAGTGCTCTTGGCAAGTTGTGTCTCTGTTTCCATCTTACAAACTTTTTATTTTTTCAAGGTAAGACTTTGCTAGAGTTCCTTAATAATCCAAACTTCAGAAAACTCTAAGAAGTATAAGGAAACCTTGGTGATCAGAGAATGTTGAAGTTGTAAAGGTCCTTAGATTTACTCCATCCCTTCATTTTACAGGTGGGTAAACTGAGGTCAGAGAAATAAAGTGACTTATCCAAGGTTACATAATTAATGACAGAGCCAAGATTGCTACCTAGGTTACTTCATTCTCATGGTGATAGATTGATAGAGACTGATTTTTTTTTTTAAACTGGCTTGGATCAATTGACAATTTGATTCAGTTTATTTTCATCGCTTCCTGGATCCATTTCCATTTCTCTCTACCCATTTATATCTTGACTGGGTTTTGTACCAATTGACTCTTGATCAGTTCTTTGGTAATATATTTCCTTTGTTTCATACACTAAGAAATGTCATTGTAGAAATGGACAGGCAAAAATATAGTCAGAATAATTGTGCCAACACCATAAATAATTAATATAAGCAATATGTCTCATATCAATTACAGCACTTCTCTTCCCTCCTACCAAACTGCCTGGCTAATGAAATATCTGCTGCATTGCTTTGCCACATCATCTCAGAATGGTAGCATGGTATGTTACCTATTGACCTTGAAGAGAGTGTTGCCAAGGGGAAAGTTTCAAGATTGTATGCTGGCTTGTGAAAAAGAACTCCCTTAGGAACTATACAAGTTATTATAATATTAATTGTATTCGTTAAAAAGCAACATTGTAAATGCTGCACTTTTAGAGTTCAAGATACTTGTTTATAATATAAAACTAAATCAACATCAACTACTGTCATTGTAACCTATCACTAGTACACTTGATAGTAACCTATCAAGCTTCTATGAAATAAAATTGTAATTTAAAAATGTTCAAAGATTTTTGTTGCCTTAGAGAGTAAACAAAAGATTCAGGATTTTTGATTTTCCATTGAAAATGGAGAAGAAAGTATTTTATGCTATTTTAATGAGAACAATAACAAAAAATAAATCTCTGCTAATCCAATACATTAAATTGGGAAAGAAAGCTCAGAAACTCTTCCTCATTTAAACTTCTCTTTTGCTGCCATAATCCTAAAGTACATACATGTGTACACAGAAAAATATATAGATTGTTATAGTCATATCTAAATAGTATTTATATGGTTATATGTGTGTGTGTGCATGTGTGTGGTTTTATAAGTCATAATCAAGGCAAGACTATATTATCACATTATAAAAACTTCAATTATTTGGAAATCATTTAATTGGAAACCTTAGTTAACCTGCCTTGCCCTTCTTTTCCAGGCACATAACTTTAAAGAAAAAAGAAAATGAGAATAAAATAACAAGTGGTATCTCTAAAAAACAAAAATAATTACTGGAGAATTTACTTAATCCAGAATACATTCAACCCAAATTTCCTACAACTTGTCCATTTATATTTAAAGAAGAAAGTTGAGATTTAAAATGATGAACTTGAGGTACAATAAAGCTCAAAAAAAGCATAAAAAAATCAATCAAATCCTTACTCTGTACTTATTAAGGCAAGAGAGAAGTCCTAATACATTTAAGAAATAACTGAAACAAAAGTTAGATGGCGTAGTGGATAGAGTACCAGTCTTGAAGTCAGGAAGACTCATCTTCCTATGTTCAAATCTGGCCTCACACACTTACTAGTTGTATGACTTTGCATCAGTCACTTAACTATGTTTCCCTCAGATCCTCATCTATAAAATGAGCTGGAAAAGGAATTGCTAAACCATTCCAGTTCTTTGCTGAGAAAACCCCAAATGGGTTCACAAAGAGTTGGATATAACTGAACAATATAGCAAAAATAACTCTCAAGGTAAACTTGAACTAACAACTAAAGTGATTAATAAATTATTTAATTTTATTATTATTATGTATTTTATTAATAATTTAATTAAATATTACAATTATTTAATAATAAGATTAATAATTACAATGTGCATAACACAATCCTCAATAATTCTCATTTTAGAATAAAAAAAATAAAGGAATAAAACCATCTGATGCAATAAGAAGAGGCTTACTTAGAAATAGAGAGGATACAGAAAAGGGGTACCAGGATGGCAAAAGCCTAGAGATTATGCCATAGAAATATCTGTTGGAAGATTAGATATGCTTAGCCTGGAGAAGAGAAAACAGTGCTGGAACTGAGGTGAAGAAGGTAGGCTGCATGATATCTTTCTACAAGAATTTGAAAGACTAGATGGCAGAGTAGAAATAGGACCTCCACACGCCTCTGGCTCTCACCACCTCCAATCCATGTAAAAGGGGACTCTGAACAAACTTTGGAGCTACAGAACCCACAAAATTACATAGAGAAGCTAACCTTCCCCTGAGGACAGCCCAGCAAGTCGGCAGGAATTGGCCAGTGCAGCACTCTGAGAGCCGAGCCCAGCTCCATGCTGAGGTTTTAGCCCCAGAGCTGGACTGATCAACCACTGGCTGGAGGAACTCCAGATCACCAGCAGCTGTGGCAGTCCAGAATTATCAACACATAAATTCAAAGGACAACGTAAGAGGTCAGTGCAGGGGAGACTTTGGGACCCAGTATTTAGGAGTGCGTTGGCTTTTGCCCCCATGTGAGAAGCCACTGAGGGCTGCAGCACAGTTGTTGCCATGTGGCAGCTTTAGCTCCTAGCCTGCAGAGTGTAGGGAGACCAAGCAACCAGTCTGATGGGTAATTGCTCCTACTTTAACCTGCTTGGATCTGGATTGCAGTCTAGGGTGGAGGTCCTGGGATGTGTGACCAGCTTGCCAGAGCATGTGGAGGCTTCAGAGAGGGCACCCAACTAATACCTTCAGCAGCTGAGAAAACCCTAGCGATTGGTACAAAGCACCCCTGTCTGGTAGCAGAGTCCTACTGTGGCAAAAAGCCCCAAAGACCAGTAATTGAGTGGCAACATGACCAGGCAAAGGAAGCAAAGCAAGCAGAAGAATCCAATTAATATTTATAGACTCCTATTTTGGGGACAAAAAGGATCAAAGCATGGAACAGGAGGAAGACAATGAAGTCAGAACTCCTGCACCAAAAACTTCCAAGAAAAATATGAGCTGGTTACAGGCCATAGAGGACTTTAAGAAGCAGATAAGAGAAGTGGAGGAAAAATTGGGAAGAGAAATGAGAACAATGCAAGAAAATTACAAAATGAGAGTCAACTGCCTGACTGAGGAAAATCACACCTTAAAAAACAGACTAACTCAAATGGCAAAAGAGGCTCAAAAAGGCAATGAGGAGAAGAATGTCTTAAAAAGCCAAATTTGCCAGATGGAAAAAGAATCTCAAAAGCTCACTGAGGAGAATCATTCCTTCAGAATTAGATTGGAGCAAATGGAAGCTAATGACTTCATGAGAAATAAAGATGCTGTTAAACAGATCCAAACAAATGAAAGAATAGAAGGCAATGCGAAATATCTCATGGGAAAAACCACTGACCTGGAAAATAGATTCAGGAGAGATAATTTAAAATTTATTGTACTACCTGAAAGCCATGATCAAGGTAAGAACCTAGAAATCATCCTTCAAGAAATTCTCAAGGGAAACTGTCCTGATGTTTTAGAACCAGAGGGCAAAATAGAGGCAGAAAGAATCCATCAATCACTTCTTGAAAAAGATCCCAAAAGGAAAACTCCTAGGAATATTATAGCCAGGTTCTGAAATTCCCAGGTCAAGGAGAGAATATTATAGGCAGCCAGGAAGAAACAATTTGAATATTGTGGAAACACAATCATGATAAGTCAGGACCTGGCAGCTTCTTCACTGAGGGATCTAAGGGCTTGGAATATGATATTCCGGAGGTCAAAGGAGCTGGGACTAAAACCAAGAATCACCTGCCCAGCAAAACTGAGTATCATGTTTCAGGGGAAAATATGGTCATTCAGTGGAATAGAGGACTTTCAAGCATTCTTGACGAAAAAAGCAGAGTTGAATAGAAAATTTGACTTTCATATACAAGAAGTAAGAGAAGCATGAGAAGGTAAACAGGGAAAAGAAATCATAAGAAACTTATCAAAGTTGAACTATTAACATTCCTACAAATGAAAAATGATAATTGTAACTGATGAAACTTTTCTCAGTATGAAAACAGTTGAAGGGAATAGAAATATATCTATCTATATCTATATCATCTATATCTCTCTCTAATATATATCTCCGAGGGTATATGAGAGTATGAATGCATATGTGAATGTGGGTATATATGTCTACAGGTATACATAGATAGAGGGCACAGGGCCAATTTAATAGGATGGGATGATACTTAAAAGGCAAAATTAAGAGGTGAGAGAGGAATATAATGAGAGGAGATGGGGAGAGACAGAATGGGATAAACTATCTCATAAAGAAGAGGCAAGGGAAAATGGTTACAATGGAGGGGAAGAATAGGAAGGTAAAATTTGGCTTGGGGAGGGAATGAAATATACTCCAAATAGGGTACCTCATCCTACAGGAGAGTAGGGGGGAAGGGGATGAGAGGGGGGATGATGGAAGGGAGAGCAGGCTGGGGGGGGGAGGGAAGTTGGAAGCACCCACTTTTTAAAAGGGACAGGATCAAAGCAGAAAATATAACAAGTGGGAGGTGGGATAGGTAGGAGGGAAATATAGTCAGTCTTTTACAATATATCTACTATGTTAATGTTTTGCATTAGCTACACACGTACAACCTATACTGAACTGCTTATCTTCCCAGTAAGGGTGGATGACAAGGGAGGAAGGGAATGAATCTGAAATTCAACGTTTAAATATACATATACTATTATTAATACTATTTTACATGTAATTGGGAAATAAGATATACAGGCACTGGGTCATAGAGATCCACCATACCCTACTGGAAAAGTCGAAGGGGATCTGGGAGAAGATATGGGAGAGAGCAGTTTGGAGGAGGGGATATCCTGTGGGACTGCTATTTTGGGGTGGTGGGTAGGGGAGATACAGGGAGAAAATTTGTAACTCAAAATCTGGTGGAAATGAATGATGTTATTCAGAAGTTAATAAAGCATTTGAAAAAGAAAAAAAAAATAAGACATTTCCTACCCTCAAAGTGCTTTTATTTTTATTTTTTTTCCAATTAAAATTTTTGGTTTTGTATTCCATTAATTAGAAGCTTAGACAGGAAGTTTTCAGAAAAACCTGGAAAGACTTGAATGAACTGATGCAAAGTGAAATGAGCAGAACAAGGAGAACATCATAGCCAGTAATAGCAGCGCTGTGTGATAATCAACTATGAATGATTTAGCTCTCCTCAGCAATACAATGATCCAACACCATTATAAAAGACTCATGATGGAAAATGCTATTCATAGACAGAGAAGGACTCTGGTGGACTCTGAATGCAGATTGAAGCATACTATTTTGACTTTATTTTTTTTCATTTTTTCCCCTTTTGTTCTGTTTCTTCTTTCACAATATAACTAATATGGAACTATGTTTTACATGATTGCACATCCATAACCCATATCAAATTGCTTCCTGTTTTAGGAAGAGGGGAGGGGAGGGAGGAAGGAAAAAAATTTGGAACTCAAAATTTTGGAAAAAATAAATGTTAAAAATAAAAAAAAAAGAATTTGAAAGACTACCATGTGGGAAGGGGAATAGGGTTATTCTGCCTGGTCTCAAAGGACAGAACTAGGAACAATGGATAGAAGTGACAGAGAAGGTTTAATATAAGGAAAAATTTCCCAACAATCAGAATTTCCCAAAAGTGGAATGGAGATTCTCCCCAGAGAGTGAGTTCTTATTTTCTGGAGGTCTTCAAGAAGACCGAAAGATCACTTATTAGAAATATCACAGAGGGGACCCTCAGTCAGGCACAAGTGGGCATCTCAGGTTTTTTCCATTTCTCAGGTTATATGAGGATTAAATATAAGACTTGGTGTATTTTTCTTCATAACTTCCCTCAGTGGTGTCAATTAAAATTCTGTCACCAGAACAAAAATTTGGTTTCTAGAGCAAAATTTCCCAAAGAACCCCCATACTACTTATTGATCACAAAAGAAGCAGATGTCTGGCAGAAAGGAAACTGCTCTTTCTGCGACTCCCCTGCACTTAGGCAATGCTAAACAACATTTGCGCATGTAACTTTTATAATTATCAAGTAACTTCGCATACAAAACTTTCCTACCTTGGCATTTATATGACACATATATTATTAATAACTTTTTTCTACAAATGAAGAAGGACAAACCAGGCATAAGTAGTTTTAGTTATAGTTTTATTAGTTTATTAAGGCAAGGCTATATTATTGCAATCTGTAAAATACATAAAAGCAAAAAGTTTAATAAATGTAGTTTTATTTATGAAGGTATTATCCTTTTCTATAGATATCATAACTGATGGATTATCCCTCTCAATTCTGTTTCATGGTATCTCCCATATGTCTTTGACTCTCTAAGACATTACTGTTTTGTTATTTAGGAAGCAGATTCTACTTTAGTGGATTGCACACACCATGGTGGAGTCCAGCCCAGATTCATTTTGGCGATCTTGGGCAGATGCATATCATTTATGTTTAATGGGTTGGAAACCACCTGAGTATTTGTAGGTTGAAATGTGAAATACGTTTTTCAATCCCTGAATAAAAAATATTGGTAAATGCCAAGAATTTTTCTTCTACCCTGAAATTACTATTTTTCTCTCTGTCTCTCTTTTCCCCTTTCTTGCTCTCTCCCTCCTACTCTTTTCCCTCCTCCTCTCTCCTCTTTTTTTCTTCTCCTCTCACCTTTTTGCACACAAAAATGTGGAACAAAATCGTATTACTAATTGAAACTTCTTCCAGCAATGCAGATTGACAATTGAATCCTACTTTATAATCTTAGAGACTTGCCTGGAGGTGCTGAGAGGTTACTGACTAGCTCACATAACTAGTATGTTTCAGAGGTAGGGCTTGAACTCAGCTCTTTTTGCCTCTGAGGTTGGTCCTTCATTCACTATACCACACTGACTCCCTAAAATTATTTAGTAGGAAATTTGGGCTCTATGTCTGTCATTGCCACTAACTAAACAATATGGGACACCATATGAGACCATGCCAAGTCATTTACTCTCTCAGCGTCTCAGGATTTTCCTACATGAAATAGGAGTAACTTTTTTCCTTTAACTTTCAATAAAGTGGTGAGGATAAATGAGGAATATATAATGTCCTTTGGGCTTCACAGAAAAATCAACTACTGACTGAATATTTCTGTTATAAACTTGCAGTGTTCTTGATAGAACAAAACTATAAACGAATCTTATTTTATTCATACTTTCTAAAAAAGAAATTCTAAATATGAAAAATTCAAAGATTTCTTTTTAAGTTAAATTTCCAATTACCCTATTTCATGTGTAGGAGACCTCTTAAAATTAAATTAACTCATATTTTCTTTACTTTTATTATTATTATTTAATTTATTTTATTATGATATATTATTACACATTATTTTACTTTTATTTCTATTATTTATTTTATTCTTTACTTTTATTTTTATTAAAGTAGCCTACATTCCTTACCTGAACTCAGCCTCACTTAACTCAAATTTCTTTTTTCTCTGACCCATATGTAGACCTCCAATGGGCTTTATGTCATAATTAATATCTGGGTCTTTGAACTATAGAGAATATCTTAGGCAACTCAAGAATTAGGTCTTTGGAACTGTATTAATTCCTTTGGGGTAAGACTTTTTCTTTCTCATTCTTCCCAATGACATTTTGTGCATTGTGTACACAACCATCAGTAGATGAGCAACTAAGAGCAAAACATGTCATTCTGTAAATATTGTGGGGTGACAGTGATTTGAATTGTTTATTATAATCATCAAAGTTAGCATGTGTCTTACCCTCTTGCTCCTAAACCTTGGTTTATATAGTAGAAAAATAATTTCAAAAGCGGTGGAATAAATACCTTGGGCATGATTTGAGTATTAAATGTGTTTTGTCCTTTTCCAAGTGAAAGTGTTTCTTTTTAGTTCTAATAGTCATTTTCCCCATTGTTCTTTAAAGTTTCCACTCCTTTTATATTGTTCGGAAATAAGGCTATTTCACATAAAGTTACAAAGCCAATGCTAAACTACTTCATCAATGCTGGATAGATAAGAATATTATCCAGAATTGGTGCGCCAAATTCCTTTGGTTACTGAACTCAGTCATCAAGAAGAATCATCCTGTTCTTTTCTCTGAACACTCATCAGAATACCACATAAAACTTACCTGAAATCCTTCAGCAAAATGGACCTTTTCCATCTACATGTGGTAGTTTTTGGAATACTGACCAACTTAGGGTCCAATTTGTAGGGTCCAAGAACATTCTTTTAGGATGACTGAACTTAGGTTAGCTTCACTGGAATATAGAATTGTAAAGCATTCCGGAAATTTTCTAGTTTAATTCTTATTTTTATAGGAATATTCTCTACAAGATACCCAACATATGGTCATCTAGACTATCCTTGAAAACCTCTAGTAAATGAAACAATATATGTTGTCTTCTAATTTTAAATCACCATATATATGTTAATTATTGTTAATATCATTATTATTCTTTTAAGATACCATGTTTCCCTTTGTTGTTCAGTCATTTCCATCGTGTCCCACTTTTTGTGACCCCAGTGGGGGTTTCCTTGGCAAAGATACTAGCATGGTTTGTCATTTTCTTCTTTGGATCATTTTACAGATGAGGAAACTGAGGGAAACAGAGTTACGTGACTTGCCCAGGGTCCCACAGCTAGTAAGTGTCTGTGGCCAGATTTGAATTTAGGTAAATGAGTCTTCCTGAGTCAGGCCTGACACTCTATCCACTGTACCACCTATCTGCCCTCACATCTTACTTTAGGAAACCTCTAATTATTAGAACTAAACCTTCCTCTTTGCAACTCCCACCCATTGCTTTTGCTCTGCTTTCCAATACCAAGTAGAATGAGTCTAATCTGTCTATATGATATGATAGCCCTTTTGAAAATATGGTGACTACTGTCAGGTCATCTCTCACTTTCAATGCCCACTTCTTTTAACTAATCCTTGTATGATTTGATGCGTTCTACCATAAATGGGTACCTTCTACTTCATAGTTTTTTGTTAGTCAATTTGCTTCCTAAAGTAGCTCATATAAACTTTGAGCAACTTTTTCCAACTTTCAGTTACATTGATGAGTTAGATCTCCAAAACTCAGCTACTACGTCTTCCCTCAGGGTCTAGGGATAATCCTGAGGAGATAGAGATATGTGTCTTTGTAATGATATAACACATGAGCCCCCATCTGTGCTTCCTTACATGTTTATCATTTGATATCAATTAGTCAACCAGACAGTTTCTAGAAAGGGATATTTACTAAGGAAGTATATAGTAAGAATAGCTGATATAATACACACTCTTTCACCAGTACATACAGAATCCAGGGGCATGTGGTCTCAGGCTTATAGAGCACATGTGGCAAAGTGGTACCTCTCAGCTCATAGATGCCTTTTGATAGGGTCCTCAAAACTTTCCCATTAGGTATGGTGAAGTTTTTCCATTGGACTCTGCAGCACCAATGCAATATTTACAGCACCTATGATCATGATAAAGACCGTGATTATAAGTATTGCATGACATTTGATCTCAAAATATGCCAGCCTCTCCAAATAGAGAACAGCACTAAAGTATTTATTTAGACACCAGAAAACCGATCCCCAAACCAGTAAGCCAATTCCATCATAGTACCAAAGATATTTGGAAGCCATAATAATGCTGAGAGCCATGCCATTCTTTAGCTTTCCCCCAAACCAATACAAGATCAATATTTACTCACAAAACTCTCTATCTCATTGCCTAAGTTTCTCTGTCCCTAACTGTCCCTAACTGTCTCCAACTATGTCCAACTGTCTGGCTAGCTCTCTACCAGCTTTCTGTGGGGTCTGCTTCTCCTCAGAAAACTCCAATCACAGGCTCCACATGACTACTTTCAGCCTATCTGGGGGCAGAGATTATCTTCATAGCAGGGGAAGTCTTCAACCCCCCCCCCCCCAAGTCTATTAAGGGGCAGGGAAGATCTTAAAATTCCCATTCCTATTAAAGATTCTTGGTAGTGTCTTGAATCTGTGCTCAGTATGTCCTTGACTCATGATGCAGACACTGCTATCAATCAGCTATTCCAAGGATGGAATACTATTAGAACACCGATGGGAAAAGGGGAAGTGACAAATCTTTTGGACCATTTGAAGTTCACAAGTTCCTTTTCTAGCAAAAAGGAAGGGGATGAGACTGTTATCAAGGTCAAGGCCAAGACTTTGCTCTTCCCCTCTCAATGATTACTTCTCAGTGTTTAGTTAGAATATTTTGTCCCCTTCAGGACCAAGCACTTGAATCTCATCTCCATTTGGTTCAATATTTTATAGACAACCCATAGGGAATGACAGAGTTTGCTTAGCCAATGCAAACTTCCTGTAGAATATTACTCTAGTTGATAAATTACTTTTTTCCTGCACTTAAGTTAGAGCTTATGATTCACTGATGTGATAGAGAAATGATCTCACTTGGTTAAAATACAAGAGGCTAGTCTCTTGAAATAACTTTATATGCATAGTATGGGTGACTTGTTTGATGAACTGAGTTAACTCCCTCCCCCCCATCCTTACAATAAAATATGGCACCCAGAACTGAACACAGTACTACAGATGTACTCTTATCAGGGCACAGTGCCATCTTCTTGGTTTGAATGCATTTTAAGAGTTTAATGTTTATGGCCTCCATGTTGCACTATTGTCACATATTGACCTTGTAGCCCACTGAAATTCTCAGTTCTTTTCATATGAACTGTTGCCTAATCATGCTTCTCTTATTTTGTACTTGAGAAGTTGATCTTTGGAATGTAAGTCTAGGACTTTATATGTATCTTTATTAAATTTCATTTTTTTAACCAACATTCTAGTATATGAACTAATCAATCAGCCAATCCTATTGGAAGAAATGCTGCAGTGAAGAAGGCAAGAAGAATCATGGATGGTATATAAGACAGCAGTGAAAGGTATTTTGGGATGTAATTAAAGAGCATTGAATTTAGAGTCAGAGAATCTTGCTGGTTGGCCAGACCATTTGGGTTCTGGGCCTCAATTTTCTCATCTGAAAAAATGAGAAGCATTATGATATCTTTATTTTTCTTTTATCTCTAAAATCTGAGCTATATTCCATCCTCCCCTTTAAATTACAGATGAGGAAATGGAGACCAAAGAGATAAAATGACTTGTCTTGTATCCTATAGGTAAATATTAACAACCAGTCCTCTGATTCCAAAGCCTGTGTGTGCCTGTTGTACTGAAACTGGCTATTTGGGAGCTTGGTGGAGGGATGGACCAGTACGCTCTGGTTACATGTGCTTTAGCTTTCACCTGAAAATGCAGTAGAGCTATAGAGTGTGTGTGTGTGTGTGTGTGTGTGTGTGTGTGTGTGCGCGCGCGGCTAAGGATTACGGTGGGGGGTAAGGATTGATGGCCCGTCATTATAGTAAATGACAAAGATGGGGGCAGGAAGGGTTTAGATGTAAATACACATACATATATTCACAGGCACACACATGCACACCCTTATACCTATAAATTTTAAATCACCTCTCTCCCTTTTGCAAGCCACGAGCAGAGAAAAAGATCTCCGCTAAGGAAGGGTTCCAACCTGAGCTGGGAGGCGGCAGCAGCATCTGATCTGATAAGGGAACGGAGAGCCCTGGCAGCCTAGGAAGCCAGCAAGGAAGGTGGGGCTGAAGTGTGGTGGTGGATGGGGTGGTAGTGGGAGGGGGTAAGGGGTGGAATCTGAGCGTGGGGGGGGGGGGTGGTGGTGGTGGTGAGGGTGAAAGAAGGAGGATCCTGGAAGTTTCAGAGAGGATCTGTCAGAAGTGAAGGAAGCAGAAAAAAGGACTCGGGAGATATCTCTCTGTGCCCGGAGGGGGAGGTTATAAAATCCAAACAGCAAGGAGGGGGGGGTGGGAAGAGAGAATAAAGGAAGCTGCAGTTGCATCTCCCCCACCCCTCCCCCTCAGCCCCTCTCCTCAGCCCAGCCCAAATTTCAGAGGGGGCAAAAGAAAAAGCAGATCTCAGCCCTAACCCAGGCGCAGAAGAGGAGGATCGCTCTCTGTTGCTCTTACTCTCTAGCCTAGCAGGAGATTCGAGAAAAGAAAGAACCAAGGAGGTTAGGGAGGAGCAGTGAGACTGCCGGGCAAAACTCTCTCTGCTGCACCCTGTCAGGGCCCGTGCGTGCGTGTGTGTGTGTGTGTGTATGTGTGTGTGTGCATCTGTGCGCGCGTGTCTGTCTGTGTACGTCTCCGCTCCGGATCAGGATGTTGTTCCCTAAACTTTGGTGGCTGCTGCTGCTGTTCCCGGAGCTGCTCCTACTGGTCCCGGCACAGAAGTTCTCTGCTCTCACGGTAAGCCAGAGGAGATGCCTCCTCCCTCCCTCTCCGTCCCCCTCCCTCCCTTTCGCGGGCTGTTTCGGCAGGCACCGGGGCTGCTCCTTCGGTCCGCACGCGCTCACACCCGGGACTGCCCTCTCTTCCCCAGCCCGCGCTGCACTCTCGCTCCCCGTGCGCCCTCTGTCCCCTCCCAGCCAAACTGCTGTCCTTCCCTTACCCTAACCTCGGAACAGGTTGGTTTGCAGAGCCAACGAGATCGTCAACTGCGCGTTTTCCAGGGGCGCCTCTACGTTCCCTTTCCTCTTCCCCTCAGAAGTGGGTGACTGGATAAGGTCGCAATCCCGCATCACCATTAACTTCTTTTGTGGGACCCAGGGGCAGAGCAGTCTTTTGTCTATATTCTGTTACGGCACTCTTGTTGCGCTGGGGTCTGCAATGCTGGGGATCCAGGAGCCTCCGCCTTCGCGCCTAGGGTTCCAGCGGATTGAAACGGTTGGGTAGGGTGAATGTTTGAGAACTCGACTCCCTGGTTTGTGGACTTCATGGGCTGACCAGAAAAGTGGCTACCTAAGAGTAAAAGAAAAGCTGGGTCTTTGCAGGGTGATGGACCATGCTGGTCCTAGCTGACAGGCAGCTTTGGGGCTGTCAGACAGTCCAATCCCACCGAAGCCAGGGAAACCCACCTGATCTGTGAAGCAGGAGATCTTGCACTCCTCTCTCTCTGTGTCTCTGTGTCTCTCTGTCTCTGTCTCTGTCTCTGTCTCTCTCTGTCTCTCTCTGTCTCTGTCTCTCTCTCTCTGTCTGTTTGTCTGTCTGTCTGTCTGTCTGTCTGTCTGTCTCTCTCTCTCTCTCTCTCTCTCTCTCTCTCTCTCTCTCTCTCTCTCTCTCTCTCTCTCTCTCTCTCTCTCTCTCTCTCTCTCTCTCTCTGTCTCTCTCTCTCTCTCTCTCTCTCTCTCTCTCTCTCTCTCTCTCTCTCTCTCTCTCTCTCTCTCTCTCTCTCTCTCTCTCTCTCTCTCTCTCTCTCTCTCTCTCTCTCTCTCTCTCTCTCTTTCTTTCTCTCTCTCTCTGTCTCTCTCTCTGGTCCCCCTTATCTGTTCCCTCCATTTGACCTTTGTTGGTTGATAGAACCAGCATCGGTAATTCTTACTCTGGGGACAAGGAAACTGGGGGTGGGAGTAGGGGGATGGGAGTGATGGGGCAGAAAAGAAGAAAGGATGAATATTGTTTTCTCCCAGAACTTTAATATAATAGAGGAACAAGTTGCTTTAATTTGTCTTCCCTCTCTGAGAAAGGCTAAGGGAGAAGGCAGTTTAAGTATGAGGTTAGCCTTAAGTCTCCTGGGCTTGGATCCATCCTTAGGTTTATTTCCCTAGCTAGGGCAAAAATTCTGCATTGAAGCAGCTCTCCCAAATGTGTGGGTCATCCGTGGTTGACCACGATGTATTTTTTTTTTTCTTCTCAACTGCAAGCTTCTATGAGACAGTTTCTGGCCTTGTCCAGCACCTTATGCCAGAGGCAGAGCTATGTATAGGGGATGGGTGAGCCAATTCATTAGGATTGCTAAATAAACCATAAACCTTTCTCTAGCCAAGACCTGAGGTTTGCAGCTAATGGCTCAGTTCAGTCTTCTTGCGGCGCTTGCAGTGTTTGCAAAGCTATAATTAATGCAATCTGCAGAAATAAAAACATTCCACTTAGATGTGTTTTTAAACAAGTGCTTGAGAAAACATGGAGGTAGAGAGAACACCTCTTGTCGAGAGCAGCTTTTAAGTGGTGAGGGATGTGTCCTAAAGGTGTTTATTATATTAAAAATAAGGACAGTTGTGAAATGAGCTGTTTTCAAATTCTACTTTTCAGCAAGTATAAAACATTTGTGTGAAATTCTTTTTAAAAAGGGAGAGGGTGAAAGGAAAAGAGTTAGTGAGTTTGCTCATACCTAAAATTCTTCACAAGAGGTCCTCAGTACCTGTCTTGTAGCTCAGGAGTTCAAAAGACTGGGGATTATAAATTGCTAATTAAAAGCAGTAAAGGAATGGTTTCATATGCAGATCTGTCATTTCATCACCCAAATAAAAGCAAGTTAATTAAGTTGAAATATATATGTATATATTTACACATGTATTCAATTCATAGATTGTTCCCTAAATATAACACCACAGCTTCCCCCTTTCTCCCAAGAAATAAATGCAGAAACTACTGAGAGCCCTGAGGGAAAAGAAGAGATGTTCACAATTTCACTCTTCTGGCTTTAGGTGATTGCTGTGTAATCAGAAGACTAGGTAAGTTCTCGTGAAACTAGACCACTAGGTAGATCATAGCAGAAGCAGCAGCAGCAGAAGTAGCAGCAGCAGGCACCCAACAGCAGGTCACTGCTTCTTCCCTCTGCTTTTTATTTTTTAAGTATAGAAAGCATAGGTTACTCCAGGGCCCTCTGGGGTGTTCTAGCCTTGTTTGATTCATGATGGAAAAACAGAATCAAATAGCTACATTAGTGTATTTTTTTTCTTTTTTCTATTACACTGGGAGTATTACAAACTTTTTTTTTTTGATAGTTGTTGGGAGGCAGGTGGGGAGAGGAGAGTTCTTAAAAGTTGCTATAGGCATTTTTTCTTTCATGAGGGTTCAGGGTTGACCCTGTTTGTGTTTTCATGGGGTTCCTACTATAAAGTTGAAAGTACCTCCTGAATACTAATTTTTTTAAAGCACAAAATCATGTAACAATAAATCTTTTGTTATAATAAGACTTTAAAAAATACAAAATGCTTTATTGATTCAGGTACTAGGGGGAAGATTTACTTTTATATCTTCATTAGTTTTCAATATAGAAAAGTAATAACTCAGTTATTACTGAATAAAAGTAAGCAACTCAGCTGGGAAAGAAGTTTTATTGATTGACCATTAGAAGTGTTGGGAGAATACTCATCTCTTTTTGCACCAAGATATGCAGTGTTTTGCTCCCCTTTTTCAAAGGCATTCATTCAAAGGAATGGCACACTCTTTAAGAGAATTGCTTTGGATTTCTAGCAGAGTGCCATTGTCTGTAACTTGGTCCATGTGAAATACTTAAAAATCTTGTGATGTAACTGATCCTGCACTGATGTCTCACTGGGGAAAATATAATTCTGCTGCCCTGGAGAGAGAGTGTACATGCATCCAACCAAAATCTTGGAGAATAATACATTTCCTATTTCTCTATGTTTGTGTCAGGGTGTGGTTTAGGCAAATTGAGGGTGGTAAGTGAAGCACAGTTGGTTTATCTATTCCTTTCTGGACCACTCATTTCTCATTACCTAGTGACAGAAAGTCAGCCTCCTCGGAGGCTGTGAAATCTATCAATGGCTGAATTCTACCAATAAGGCAACCCTTTTTATTTCTCAACCCTTGTTTGTCCTCAAATGCACAATGTGGAATATGAAACTTTTAGAGTGCATTACTGAACATGAACATATATGCATTTGTACTTATATGAATCATTAGACATTAAATCTAAACGTTTTGACTTTTCTCAGGAAGTCCCCTTTTCTTACATCACTGAGCATGTAGAAAGACAGCATAACCAGAGCATCTTTTTTTTTTTAACTAGCAGTTGGTTACTCAGTTTACCTACAGGTTTTATCTAATATATTTAAAGTTGTTTCCAATCAACATTCATCTTAGCTTCTACTAGGCTATCCTAACTTGCAAATGCTTTTTTTCCTATACTGGCTAAGCAAATCCTAGGGTTAGGTGATTTCAATTTTTCATGTCAACAAATGACTTGTTTCCTTTTAAGACTTTTGGTGGGTTAAGGAATTACCTTGAGAAGTTCCTGTTAGTCACCCTTTCTTTTATTCTTTCCTGAAGAACAAAACATAAAATACCACCTTATGGGATGGGTATTGGAGTAAAATCAAAACCATTTGGATTCTAATTTTAGCTGGTCCAGTTCTCATATTCTAGTTTTTCCACTGAGAAAAAAAGGGGGTAACAAGGCCTGAAATCTATTCTTCCAGAAGTTTTTGAAGGTAATTAATGGCAAGTGGTGAATTTTATAATTGGATAGATGATGGCCTTTAGATCCTCACCTTATCCTTCTCTGTTTCATCCTGAGTGACCACCCACCTCTTTTCTCTGCTTTTATGCTCTCAGATTCTACTGGTTGATTATTTCAGGAACTTCTCATACTGCCACTAGCATGTGTTTTTTTATTCTATTCAGCATTATCCTGAGTGGAACATATAATTCATCTGTATATTAAATAATTAAAACAATTGTTGTCAACCCATTGATATCTCTATCACTATCTATCTATCTATCTATCTATCTATCTATCTATCTATCTATCTATCTATCTATCTATCTATCTTATCTACCATTTATCTATCTATCTATCTATCTATCTATCTATCTATCTGTCTGTCTGTCTGTCTGTCTGTCTGTCTGTCTGTCTATCTATCTATTTCTCTGTATCTATATCTCTATGCCTGAAAAAGACAGAGAAGTGGATACTATCTGCCTACACATACATTAAAAAATTAAAAGCCATTTCTTTCATTCTTGGCCAAGCCCATGTGGCAATTTGACTGGGCAATCTAATGTTGATCTCAAAAAAGCAACAAGAAGAAAAATACTTTTCCATTTCTGAGGAAATTGCTCCTTGAAATATAGTCATCAGTTCCTTTACCAGTTTTTTCATTAGCTGTTAAATATTTCAGGGAACTAATGTGTGTTTTTTCTTTCTTATTCTCCCATTGCATGCTTGCTTTGGAGTATTCAGTGCCCTGAGTAGGTTCTATTTCAGTCACTGGTGTGAAATGTACCACTAAGGTAGTAGAGCAGAAGAAAACTAAACACAATCAACATTTTCCAACTTAGAAACCCACTTAGATGGCGTCTCCAAACCCAAACATTTGGAAGAGTTGCTTTAATTTTGACTTGAAACCAAGACCATAAATAAAACTATAAGCAGCTCCAGATCCTAACAGGATCATGCAACAAATGGGCACTGGGGCAGCAGAGGTTAGAGCAGCTCTGACAATAATGCGTGACTTAGGAATTCTCCATCAAAATAAATCTTTAAGACAACTCAGCCTTGAAGACTGGGAGCTATTATTAAAGTTGAGAGTGGAACCTCTGACTGGAGGTCCTATGTGTGAAATCACACACAGAATACCACACAGAGTATTTTGCCCAATATAAGATGTAAACTGCCAGCTGAAGGGGTACCAGTGTGACATAGTAGATAAAATGTTGGACTTGGAGTCAAGAACACTGTTTGACTTTGGGCAAGCCATTTAAATGCTTTCATCCTCTTTTTTCACCAATTGTGAAATGGGTTACAATCACATTTCTCTCTCAGGGTGGTCGTGCAGATCAGAGGAGAAAACCTTAAAGCACTGTATAAATGTGGACTTTTACTAGGGAGATTTGGAAGTTACACCTTCAGAAAAGGTACCACTTATATGAATAAACTAGTGATTTAAGGCATTTTCATTTTCACCGAATTTGTAGCAGATATTCTTGAGGGGAGAGAGATTACTTCATTGTACCCATGAGGCATCTTTGCAAGCTGATAGTATTATATGGAGGAATGAGTCATTAATTTGGAATCAAAGGACCTGGAGTTTCAATTGTAGCTATGCTACTTGTGTGACCTTGGACAAGTTGCTTAAATGCTCAGGGCCTCAATTTCCCCATCAGCAAAAAATGTGATTTGGACTATGTGACTTCTAAGCCCTACCTAACCAGCTCTAAGTTCTACATTTAACATTTGGATTATTTTACCATAGTTCATTTAAATAAAGACACAAGAGTGGGAGTGTTATGTCATTTCCTAATTTCATCCATGCTGAAATGAAGAGTCTAAAAGAAAAAGAAAGAAGAAATTTGTCTAACTTGGTTCTTTAGTTTCAGACTTTAAGAGACTAAAGCAAAGGCTGTGATGAAACTCCAAGAGAATGAAAATTAATAAGAAGGTAGTTAAAAGTGATATTGCTAACTTCAAAAATGGAAATATTATTAAATGAAGGCAAATCATTGTGTATACAGGAAGTATTGACATAAATTAATGAGCTTGAACAATGGAATGGGTTTTGAAATTAATTATCTTTAAAATACCAAAGTATAATTGTAATTCAAATAAAACTTTCCCCCATATGACATTATATAACCCTGCCTGGCAGGCATGAACTCAGTGTTAGTGGTTGTTTGATATAACTGGTACTTCCTATTTTTACCTTTTAAACATCTCTTCATTTGACCAGTTTGTCTCTTTTCCACTCAATTCAATTCAAAAAACATATTTATTAAGCACTGATTCTGTGCAGCTTACTGTGTTAGATGCTAAAGCTACAAACATGAAGTGGGCCCTGCCTGCAGGAAGCTTCCATTATACTTTGTTGCTTGTCTTAGTCATCTCGATTTATGCCGTTTTCTTTTTTTCTAGCCCAAGTATCACCAATTCTAATCTATACTACTTTTTTTCATTCTAAAATCTATTCATTGTTTTTGGTATTTTTTCTTTTAGAGATGGCTGAAATTTTTCAATTGTCCTAAGCTATCTCCTTCCTACACTTTCTCTTCCATGCTAGGATTGCTTCTCCTGTATCATTCTTGCTTCTTTGGTGGCAGAAACTGGAAAATGAACTGCTTCTGCTGGGTGGGCCAATGACATTATGTTACCCCCCAGCATAATGTTACTGACACCACCCATTAGCAGCTTCCAAACCTTATGGCAGAAGCATTTTGGAGTAGAAGAAATTTTAACATTTGAGGTTGCTGGCAAAGAGTCTTCCAATAATAATGAAGTTTCAGGAAAGCATGAAGAGTTGTAGGTAAACACAAGTAATCTGCGGTGTGTTTGATCAGTGGCTCAAACCACTTTAGTACAGCATTATTAGGACAAGATATTAGAACAATTACATAGTGGAAGCTATGGAATTGGTGGGAGTTCAATTAGCTCTTAAAGAACCAGTTCATCAGTTTAAGAAGAAAAAAAATTTAAAAAGGAAGAAAAAGAAGCCCTAAGTACATAGTGTGACCTCTTTTAAGTTGGGCTGTTTGTTTTATTTACATTTCATTCCCTTCAGTGATCAGGAGTTGGAAGCAATTGAAATTCCCCTGTCTTCTAGCTTTAGGCTCAGAAAAAGAAATTAGAATTTCTTCATGTGATTAACAAGGTTAAATATTCTTTCTTCCAGGAACCAGGGTGATTTTTCTTTTCTGTTGCAATGAATAGATTCCTGAATATACTGGGCAGATTCCATTTAACTTACCAGCCTATAGTTCCTTAAAGGTAGTTGATAATTTTGTAGTCAATGGCAAGGATGCTTAAAATTTCTTAATAGGTGATCATTTGATTGGTGATGATGATGACAATGATATTGACTAGGGTAGTACCTCATACAATCCTGTTAAGTTAAATCATTAAAATTCAACCTATTGCAAAGGAAGCATTCAACTAAACTCTCTGCGCTGAAGATTATAGTCCAAATTTGGGCAGAGAAAGACTGAATGAATTAACAAGGGGAATGGGAATTCATCTTCATCCCCAGCCTCCTTGTAGAAACAGTGGAGACAAGTGTTTTCTCATCCTTATGTCTCTGGAAGGTATGTTGGGACATCACAGGCTCATAGATCACAGTTTTAGAGAATAAAGAGACTTTTGGCCCAACCCTCTCATTTTACAATTGAGGAAATTGAGCGTCAGACAGCTGTCAGTAGCTGAATTTGAACCTTGCTCTTCCCAATAGTTAAGTAGTCCCTTTAAGGTCTGTAAAGTGCTTTGCAGGAATTATCTCATTTTATGCTTACAACAGCCCTATGAGAAAAGCAGGACTATCATCACCAGAGAAAAATGAGAGTAAGAGAATTTAAGTGACTTGGCTAATAGTCAAAAAACTTAGAAGTATCTAAAGCAGGATTTGAACCAAATCTTCCTGACTCCAAGTTCAGTACTCTATCCACTATGTCACAAATTTGTGAAAGGATTTCTGTTTTCAAAATATTTTGAGAAATTCTGGGTGGAATGCATTAATAAAGTGAGAAATAGCATTAATATTGATCTTTGGATTTCTTGTTAGGTCCAGAATTTTAAAATGTGGTGATTATTACAGTGACACTATTCTGGGCTTTGGAGGCCAGTGTCATCAACTCATTTCCAAGTGGATCATGTCTTTCCTATCCATAAATACTTTCAGTGATTAGTTTAACACTTTATAAGTTATATAATGCGCCACTCAGTTCCTTTTTGGGAAAAGACTGATTTTTTCCTTGATATGAGATTGAATTTATATTTTAACAAAGAAGTTTGTCCATTGTTCTTTCTGTCTTCTGAGGAATCAAATAATTCCCTTATTTTATTTTATGATTTTTTTTTGCTATTTATAGATTAAAACTTTCAGTCAGTTGTTTTTTTCAGTTGTATCTGGTTCTTCACAATCCTATTTGAGGTTTTCTTGGCAAAGATCCTGGGATGGTTTGTCATTTCCTTTTTGGCTCATTTTTCAGATAAGGAAACTGAGGCAAACAGGGTTAAGTGACTTGCCTAGGGTCTCACAGCTAGTAAGTGCCTGAGATCATATTTGAATTTAGAAAGATGTCTTTCTGTATCCAAGCCTAGCACTCTACTGTGCTACCTAGCTGGTTTAAAATTATATATATATATATATATATATATATATATTCTATTTACATTTATTATTTCTGTAGACTCTACAAATAAACTTCCCCTGGAGGGCTTGCCTGTATATGTTTGAGACTAATAAAATAGTCCAGTACATCAGTGGATTTTTAACCTGGATATTGGCATTTGTTCCAATGATGCAGATTACACCCCGTCTATATCTGCTCATCCCATGAGACTTTCATGCATATCGTCAGATAAATTCCTCATGGAGGATCCACTCAATCCTAGTCATTGAAAAGACTATTCAGCAGATAATCTGTCTTCAACAGAAAAGCATTGCAAATCCATAACATAAGAAAACTTCAGATCTCCTGAACATTATCCCATTTTTCCCTTTTGTTTCAAAAATATAATCTACACTGAAGCCTTTGGTAAAGATAGTTTCCATCATAAAGACTGACCATTTGATTATGCTCTACAAAATGTCAATAATGGATTAAAATTGGTTTAAAAAAGCTTAAATAAAGCTGAGATTTTTTTAGAGCATTTAGAGTATAGTAGAAATTTATAGTATTATATTGCTTCATATGATGGAGCACCTGGGCCTTTGTGGGCCTTAAGTATTCAAGTTATCAAAAAGAGTTTTAGTGAATCTGGTGAAAAGCTAGGTCACAAAGATGGTTTCCCTATATTTTTTGATGTTCAACAGTCAATAAAACACTCCTGAAGATTTTGAAGAGAAAGTTTCTAGATAATGAAGCATTAAAAAAGGACTGTTTTCTACAAATCTTTATTTTAAATAAAATGTAAAAGAAAAAGCCCACTTCTTTTCCCATGATAACTGTCTCAGAAAGGAATTAAATTAAGTATTTTATAATACACATATCTTTAAAACATATTCATTGAAATGAAAGTTAAGACAAAGTAGTGTTGAGGGATGCATTTTCCACGCTCTGTATTTCTTCTTGACTAATCCCTAACCACAACTATTCCTTCATTGCATTATCAAACAAGAATAAGTAGTTTTGCTCCATAATAAAATGGTTTATTTTCAGATATTGGCTATTTGATAGTAAAAAAATATTTTAAGATATTAGCTACTAAGAAAGGTATTCTCTCCTTTTGTGTTATTGACACTACCTATACAATACTTTCAAATACATAATTTCATTTGGTCCTGACAAGAAGCCCTAGGATTCAGCCTTATAGATAGATAGTGACCTCAGAGAAGTTGACTGGTCCGAAGCTGCAAAAATAGAGAATGAAGAGCTCTATATTCAAACTTGGGTCTTCAGACTCCTTCCTTCCCTAAAAACTATTCTGCCTCATGACAAATACAAAATTTAAGACGTGTCTTTTTCAAAAATGGAAATTAGCCATTTAGAATCACTTACCATTGGAAGGGCACATGTAACATTACAACTTCCAGTCAGAAGATCTAGACTTGGTTAAGTGAAAACAATATACTGGAGTTCTGTGATAATGTAATTTATTAAAGAATTTTTCTAAGGAACATTAATCTTGGACCCCATACAAAGAGACACAATCATTAATTCTATCAGATGGTCTTCATTTTCGTGTAGTTTCAAAATAATAGAATCATAAAGTTAGAATGGATTGCAGAGTCACTTTAATGCCTTGGTGACCTTGGGAAAGTCAGCTAACCTCTGTGAGTCACAGTTTCCTCATCTGTAAACTGAAGGAGTTGGACCCCAAAACTATGATACTTCCAACATTGTGAGCTTAGCTCTGAAACTAGAAGGAACTTCAGAGGCCATCTAGCCCAACACCTTCATTTTATAGATGCAGAAATTGAGACTCAAGGAATCTTAAATGATTTGCCCAAGTTCACATAGGTCTTAAGTATCAGAGGCAGAATTTGAATCCAAGTTCTCTGGTTCAAGAGCCAATGTTCTTTTCACCATATTATGCTTCCTCAAGAGCTGACTTTACAGCATCCCTGACAAGTGACTATGCAGTTTCTCTCTGAATATTCTTGGCCTTTGGAAAGTTCTCCCTTATATTGAGCTAAGATCTAATTCAGAGTTGCTTATGCCCAGCAATTTTATTCTGTCCTTTTTAGCCACATCGATTAATCTAATGCCTCTTCCACAATGCAACCTTTCACAAACTTGAGGCAGCTATCATGTCCCTCATAAGTAATTTTTTTCCAGTTTTCATAATACCCCAAGATCTTCTTTTTTTTTTTGCTTTTTGGAGGGGGAAGGGTTAAGTGACTTGCGCAAAGTCAGATGGCTAGTAAGTGTGTCAAGTGTCTGAGGCCTGATTTGAACTCAGGTTCTCCTGACTCCAGGGCCAGTGCTCTATTCGCTGCCCCACTTAGCCACCCCTACCCCAAGATCTTTCAACCATCCTTAGTATGCCATTATTTTCAGATCCTTTACATTCTGTTTGCCCTCCTCTGATTGTCCTCAATATTCCTTTTAAAATATGGTGGCCAGATGGGAGTGAGGACAGTATTCCACATAATGGACATATGATGAACCATATAAGTATAGGGGAAAGATCAGCTTGACTATTCTGGATGCTTTACTTTTCTTAACATAGCCTAAGATTACAGTTATTTCACACTGTTGACCATGTTTTGCTTGTAGACATCCAAAGTCTATAGGTCTTTTTCACGTGTTATAAAATCACACATCTCCAATCCTATGCTTTTACATTTGTTGTTGAACTAAGTACAAGATATTTGCTCCTAACAAGTTACATTTTCTTGGTTTTGGTCTGTCCACAGAAATTTTGTGCTCAGGGTAAGAATGGATGATTCACCTTGTATATGGCATTTTGGAAAGAGAAGCATGCTGTGGGACGCTGATGTTTCTATACTTTTGAGAGGACTTGCTGCTGCTCATGCAAAAACCTAGATTGGGGAGGGGGAGAGATAAAGAAGCATGGGCCAAGATCCATGGAGTGGTCACCATAGGAGGTATTTTAAGGGATATTGAGGGAGGGGGATGATGAGGAAGATATCATTTGGAATATGGCCACTGGAGATGTGAGTGTGCACTTGTATCTTAGGAAGCACACCCAGGAAGATTATCAGCATTCTTTCAGTATCAGTACCTTGGAGCAAAGTCCCAGCCACTCTACCATGGTTACAGCTTTGGATACTGTTTTTCAGCCAGCTACAAATATATGAAACTGATATTTTCTCTCATATTTTCTTCCTTGCCTAAAACTATCTCTCTTAGAATAGAGTATTATAGCATAGACCCCAGACATAGCATTACAGCAAGTCTCCAGGGGTAATATTATATCTTGAGCTTACATTTATGCTTTTTTCTCCCAAAGCTCATGGCAATTTTATAAATATTATCTCATTTGTCCTCATGTCCTCCTATCCTTCCCTGCCAGGTAGAGATATATTCAGTATATATATATATATATATATATATATTTTAGGTTTTAGTAAACACCTCAGGGTAAGGAAAGCGAGCAGCAGCTCTGACCTGAACATACATGTCTATTGTGAGTTAAAACTTTGCCAGATACACGGATATGTGCTTATGATAATCAGTTCTCTATACTTAAAAGATTTACCCCTTGGAGGCTGTTGCCAAGGATGGATCTTTCTTTTATTCACAGATATAATCCAGGTGGAGTCAAGACTATTTCCCTCACTCTTGGCTTTCATTTGTACCTGTCTTCATAATATCCTTTTTATACGCTGCCTGAAATACCCAGGTGCTATCATTCAGGCAGGGTTTGAAAATTCCCGACACCTAACTTTTTTGGAAATGATTTTCTCTAGTTTTTCCTGAATCTACCACAGGAGGGAGCCCAAGAACAAACATCATCTCTTGTCACTTTGGGGGAGGGGTAATGAAGGTGGGATTTGGAGTTGGGCCATGCACCTGAAAGCTTCACTGTTCATGTCGCTGACATCTGGGTTGCAAACACCAACCCCACATCACCTAACATTTGATCTCAATTTTCATGTCTATCTTCTGAAGCTTAAATGTTGGGTTTATTAGGATACATGATGCAAAAGTGTAGAATAAAGAAACCTTAGAACTAGTTTTTTAAAAATCTAGTAATTTTAGTTGCAAACACAAGGATTCCCAGATTCAATATTGGACATACAAAATATGATCTAAGAAAAGGGTTTTCTGGAGCTGTTGTTGAATTTTCCCTTTCCATTCCTTTCCTTTCCTTTCCTTTCCTTTCCTTTCCTTTCCTTTCCTTTCCTTTCCTTTCCTTTCCTTT
>NW_027187349.1:14143002-14164343 GCF_028583685.1 Petaurus breviceps papuanus
GTCTTCCTTTCCTCTCTCCCTCCTTTCTTTCTTTCTTTCTTTCTTTCTTTCTTTCTTTCTTTCTTTCTTTCTTTCTTTCTTTCTTTCTTTCTTTCTTTCTCTTTCTTTCTTTCTTTCTTTCTTTCTTTCTTTCTTTCTTTCTTTCTTTCTTTCTTTCTTTCTTTCTTTCTTTCTTTCTTTCTTTCTTTCTTTCTTTTCTTTCTTTCTTTCATCTGTCCCTTTCTTACCTTGGGGGATTGTTAAGAAGGTCTCTGTTGAACATTAGGTTGGTTGACTTTGCATGTTGTTTTCTTTCCACAGCAATACAAATTCATTCAGCGAATCAGATTTTATTTAAAGAGATGACTTAATTTATTTTCTCTGCTGAATTTATAGGACTATGTTTCAGTGTTCTCGAGGGATGGCCATTCTCAAGGATGTCAAATTTTATGATGGATTTTGACCTGAAAGGATTTAGCTGCTACAAATCTTAAAACTGTGCCGAGAGTTTTAAAGTCATCATTTGCCATAGAGACTTCAAATATGGCTTTATGGAAAGAGCACTTCATTTGAAGAGTTAACTGTCTACCTTCCAATTTTACATAGCTTTTTTATGGATCATGTATTATAATTATGATTGGAAGCCACATAATATTTCCTCAGCAAAAAAATCTTTTTGGCTCCACCCCTATTTACCTTCGCTATCCCTAGGCCCCACCCTCATTTGCCAACACCGTCCTATAGCCTCTTTTCTATTCTACCACCTTATGCCACTGAAGAAAGCAAACATTTGCTTACTGAAAATATGCTAAGAGTTCTCTTACAGATCTAGATTTCCATGAAAGGAAATAGGGAGGAAAGCACGAGGATATTCATTTCCAGATAATCTCCCAGTTTGATTTTCCATAGATTTTCCACTTTACTAGAGGTAAGAAACCTTCTCTCACCAGAAGTATATGAATTTCTCTAAGGAGTCTCTGTCACGTAACAGGATATAGAACTTTCAAACTGAGGAAATTACATACAAAGCAATGCAAGCAAAATCATGCTAGTTTTGTTTACATTTATTGATTTGAAAACACAAAAAAAGTCACCACAGTTTAATAATATTGTGTGTCTACTGACTGTGAACTTAAGAAATGTTCTTGGACTATTATTATTAGTTTTCCTACTAATCTGTCTTCTCTGGTCACAAATGACTTTCTAATATTATTTCATGCAACTTCTTTCCAGGTAAACTATATGCAAGTCAAACTGGATTGCTTACCCTTCCCCTGATGCATCCCACATTTTCACTCTGTATTATCAACATTAATCCTTTGTTCACACTATTTCTTGTGTCTTGAATGATCTCTTATGTCCATGTCACCTGCCAAATTCCTACTCATTGTTTTTAGTTCAAAGATTATTAACACTCCCTCCCTAAAAGCCATTACCAATGGGTATTCTTTTCTCTTAACCACATATCATATATTTATGTGTGTATGTTTCATATTTCCTTACCTGACTGTAAATTTCGTAAGGTTAGGAAACATGTTTTAATCAAAGGATAATAAATGGCATTTAGATAACACTTTAGAGTTTGCAAAGAGGTTTATATACATGATATCATTTGGGTCTCACAATAACCTTATGAGCTAGTGCTATTATTATTCCATTCTCTGAGACTGAGATTTAGGTAAATTAAATGACCAGCTTGTGGTTATATATAGCCATCAAGTATCAGAGGTGGAATTTGAAACCAGGTTTTCCTGATAGCAAGTATAATACTCTGTGTTACTGGGTTCAAGCTCACATACTCCACCTGTGAGACCTTGGGAAATTCTCCCTGGGCCCTAGTTTCTTCATCGAAATGACAGGTTTAAATTATTTGACTTCTAAAGTTCTTTCCAACTCCAACATTCTGTGATCTAAACTTCATATATTCTCTTATGCAATGCTGTGCCAACAGTAGGCATTAATAAATGTTTATGGAATCGAACCACAGCCATGGTTTGATTGAGATAGGTATGAAAATATTGATTCACAAAGCAGCTCTTACAATGCAGGAGACCTATTTTAATTCATTGACATCAGCATTTATTAACTGCCTACTGTGTGTAAGGCAGTGTGCTGCTAGTTACATTAAAGCAAGGGACAGTTTTGTTGGGTTTTGTGTAATTCCATTATAGCTAGAAAAGTCCAAAATGAAAAATTCTTTCAAAGGATTGTCACTGGGCCACAAGCTCTGATGAACTTGGAAAAAGGTGTTTGAATTTCTCCACCATGTATAATCTAGTCTATATTTCTGACAACATCCCCTAGAGCAGAGGATTTATTTCATGGACCCTTTGGTAGTCTGGCGAAAACTGCAGACCCCTTCTTTGAATGCATAAAAATGGAAATCAATTACATTGAAATACATTTATCAAAACATTTTTAAAAACAAGTTTGCAAACTTCCAGTTAAGAACCCTTGCCTTAGAATATTACACCAGAAGAATGTATAACAGTACAAAAGATAGATTGGCTTTATAGAGAGTGATAACTAATGGTCAACCTGAGAGTACTCTTGTTTACATGCAATGTTAGGCAATAAAGAAAGGGTCTTAGCATGTTGGATGGATGCCTCGTGGTGGCAGATTATGAAAGTCCATGAACAAGACTAACAGGATGGGCAGAAACACATAGCTTGGGATCTACTTTGCTTGATTGAATATCCATATTAATGAGATAAAATATTCTTTAAAGTTATCTTCTATTTACTTATTGTCAACAGTTTATGTGTCATTAATGGGCATTCCAGTTTGTGTTTAGTTAGCTGAGAATGAAGAAAGGTTATACAGAAGGTCATAAAAAGTTCTGTTGGGGCTTAGGTTTAAAGATAGTAGGTACAAAGGAAAAAAACTTTGGGTCTAGATTTTGGGGCCCTGGATTCAAATCCTGACTCTGCTACTACCTGTATGACCTTAGGCAAATCACTTATCCTCCTGAGGTCTCAGCTTCCTCATCTGTAAAATGAAAGGGTTATACTAGATAGCTTTGTTTCAGTTCAAAATTCATGACTCTATAATCTAGCCACCTATTTATGACTAGAGGGTGCTCCCTTCTGTATAAATATGACAAGAGTAGTAGGGAAATTAAAATTGGAAAGACAATATTGAAGGAGAGACAAGCTTTTTAAATTTTTACTTCTTTAGAAATGTATTATCAAAATACAGGGAGCCTTAACTTACAATGGGTTGTGTTCCACAAGTTTCATTGTAAGTTACTTTGACACTAAAAACATTTTCTCGCAGATGCACGGTGGTTAGATTCTCTTTGTCAGCCCAGGAAAACCTGTTTAACACATAATATGCCTGAAGTGTAATATGATGCCAAAGTAGAGATAAAGCCCTATGTCTATGGAAAAATGAATTCAGAGTTCCATCTTGGGATATAAGAAACATTATATTTTTGGTAGCCAAAGCAGAAAATAATAGCTTATATTTATATGGCTTTAAAGTGATTTTAAGTTCATATCTATTTTTTAAAAAACTACAACCCTGCAAAGTAGGTAATAGAAGTATTTTTTTATTCCCATTTCACAGTTAAAGGAGAGGTCAAAAGATTTGCCTGTGGTCACAGAACTAGTAAAGGTCAAAGTCAAGTTTCAAATTTAGTATTTTCTTCATTCTAAGTCCAGATATCATTTTGTCTTACTCTAGATTATGGACTTCCCCTCTCCACATCTTGCTGGTCAGTAGGAACTGGTACTTTCCAAGGTCTCAGTGACTAGTGGTGCTTTCTGTGGCCTAGCATCTGTTCTTGTTCAGAGTAGGGGCCGGGTTTTCAGGGAGTTGGTGTTTCCTGCTCATATAAACCTGGGACACTTTTCAGTCTTTGTCTGGGTCCACATCACCTTCTTGCTCTTCTTCTGAGAGCCCCAGGAATGATTTACTCTCTCTTTCCTTTGCCATTCCTTGCCATTTGGGTTTTAAATTTAATATGAATGCTAGAAAACAAATAAATCAAGGAAAGGCTCTCAAAAGCAAGATCTTCTTTCTTTTCTTTTCATTTAAATGATGCTGAAGAGATTTTTAACCTGGGGTCCTTTAAAAAAATCTTTAAATATTAAATTAATTAAAATTAAATTAAATATTTTAAAATATTTTGAAAACTGTCATTTGGTATAATTAGTTTCCTTTGTAATCTTTTGTATTCTATTTTGTGCATTTAAAGACATTCAGAGAAGGGTTAGGCTTTACTAGATTGCTAGAGGGATCTATGACATAATAAAGGTTAAGAACACTTTCTCTATAAAGAACAACAAAGGAGCATGCAGGTGATATTGGTGTGTGCTTGAGTATATAAAGAACTAAAGTAAAACTTATTTATATTTCGAGGAAAAATTGGGTTAACATAGGCTTGAGTGAAGGCTCTAGGGTTAAAAGCAGGATAAACTTTCTGGGGAGAATGGGCGGGACTTGGCGTTACTTCTGGCCCATCCTAGGATTGGACGAGGTTTTAAAAATATATGATTCTCAAAAACACACTGCTTTCTTTAGTCTGTTCCTTTAAAATTGCATTTTGTTTCAAAATGCTTCTTTAGGGAATCGTATATCCATTTAAAAAATCAAGAGTAGTGGAAAAGTGAAATTCAGTATGCACAAATGCATTTTAAGGTTGCTTTTCTTGGACAATGAGAGGAAGTGTGATGGAATATGTAGAGAGCTGTCCTTGAACTGGCTTCATGCACTGTTGCTAACACATCCATTTGGACAACACATTTACCTCTCACTACCCTGAGAAACTCTAAGACTATAAGTTGAAGAAAAGTTGCCTGCTGTGGTAGAGGAATTTTTCTCACCTGGGTCTTCCTTATACTAAGAAATCACTGGTCCTGGTCTAGTTCCCCTCATTTTTTCCCCCTTTTCTGTGATGTTGACCATTTTAATTGATGTGAGGTGGTACTTCAGAGTTGTTTTAATTTGCCTTTCTTTAATCAATAGTCATTTAGAGGCTGTTTTTTTCATATGATTATAGATAGCTTTGATTTCTTCATCTGAAAACTGCCTGTTCATATTCTTTAACAATATATCAACTGGGGAATGACTTGTATTCTTATAAATTTGACTCAGTTTTCTATATATTTGAGAAATGAGGTCTTTATCAGAGACACTGTCTATAAAAATTGTTTCCCAGCTTTATTCATTTCTTTTCTGAGACTGACTCTATTCTGTAAATTGAGGTACTATTAAACAAGCAACATTACTCTTAATATTTTAAAGACAATTTCATTTTGGAGAATTCTGGCTTTAATGGAAAATTTTTACATTAATAGCAATGACAATATTTGGAAATATTCTCATCCATAACATTACATGTTCTCATGAAATGGCATCTTTCACCAACATTTTTAGAGAGAGCTTTTAGCATAGATTCTAATGTGTTTGCAACCTAGATCTGACCCTTCTCTGTCTCAGTCTATTCAGACCATTTTAAAGCAAGACAAAGCTGACCACATGATAGTTATGTGCAATTTACCAATCATAGGGATGGTCAGATGTCCTTCATGCCGTTGGAGTTCATCTTGTATTTTATTGTATTGTCTCAATTTTTGTTGGGATTAATCATTATTTCATATTTGAGTTTCAGACATGGAAATAGGTAGTTATGTTTGTGTGTTAAACTTCAGTGACTGAATGAAGGATGGATTGGAGTAGGGAGAGACTTGAGACAGGCAGAGTCACCTGTGGGCTGTTGCAATAGTGAATAGGTAAAAAGGACCAGGTGAAGTAAAGAGTGATGGTAGTGTCAGAGGAGAGAAGGGGGCATGTTTGAGAGATGCACATATCCTAATTTATTTACTTTTTGGCTTTTCACAAGTTACATTCTCTCTCTACTCAGTATCTCTCCAGCTGACCCTGTATTTGTCTGATCCTTATACTGGGATTGGTCCATTAGGGACCTAAGAATCTCTTTCTCTTCTGGGCACAGAACCAACAAGTCCAAGAATTTTGCCCTGGGGTCAAAGCCTAATTTGCTATACTAGTTAATGCTCAGAGTTTTGGGGGAAAAACAAAACAAAACAAAAGCCACCTGCAGAAGGAGGCCAAAGAAAAGATTAGAAGTGGGACACACAACCAAATGACACATTTCACTCTTTGCCTTAGGGTTTTTGTTGATATCACTATGCTGTTTTTACATGTCTACAATATTGGTTTAAAGGTAGATTTTGATACTACTTTAGAATTTTTTTCTGTTTTAAAATATGATTAATTTGAATGTTCAATATATCTAAGTATATATTAAACCATAGTTCATATTCATGTCAAATTCTAGTGTCTATCAGATGTCATATCAATCCCTTGATGTAGAAAAGTAATCAAGACCCTGTTATATGCAGGATATATGTAATAAATCTGGGCTATTATGGAATCATTTGGAAACAACATGGTTGATAGAATACCGTACAGATCAGAAATTTAGGCACATATGAACCTAAGTATATACCTATAAAAAGCACATGCCACATAAAATGTGAATAAAAAGTTGGGCTACATGGTATAGCCATAGGGGCAAGCAGTGAGCTCCATCAAATAGAATTGCACACGCCCAAAGGAAGCTTTCATATCCTCCAGACTAAGAGGAGTACAGTATTTACAATAAAACAATCCAGGTGGTGGAGAGACTATTCCATGGTAATTTTTGTTGATACATCCTGCCTTTTTTGAGGAGTTTCAGGTGTGTATTCAAAAACAAACAAACAAACAAACTGTAATGTTTACCTGAAGTAGTTTTTTCTCCTCTTATTTTAGTCTTTTTTAACTTCTAATATGAATCATGAATTAGAAGAGAATTCCTCACCAGATTATCAAGACTGCCATTTTAAGCCTGGTGGAAATAGCACAGAAACAGCCTTTTAAGGTGTGCTGGTGCTTTTGCGTCCAGCCCAAACCAGAGATTTTAATGGAATGTAAAACTGAGATGGGTGCAGGTGAGGGTCTGGAGGAGAAGAGAGAAAAAAACTCAACTTTTGTAAATCATATGGTCAGGGTAAAAGATCAGTTCGAGCTTGAAAGGAATGAATATATGGGGGATGATTTACATTTTATTCCAGTAGATCATGCCACTTGCTTTTGGCTTAATTCACATTTAATTTACAAAGCAGGTCCCATTTTCAGTTACCTACCAGAGAGTATATTGATTGTCACATTGGTATAGCTTGTAATCATAGACCCTGGGATGGAAAGGGAAAGCAGGGGATGGTTTTATCCTTAAATCAGTCTTAGAATATAGGTTTATGGGGGACAGAGGTGGGAAAGGGTAAGGGAAACATCATAAATCAGTAGGTATATGTGGAATTGTTGGGGAAAGAAATAGCAACCATCCAGTATCTTTGCCAAGAAAACCCCAAAGGGGGTCATGAAGAGACACATGACTAAAAGCCCTGAACAGAAAGAACATATGTGGAATTGATGAATTTTGAGTGCTTCCATCTTTAGTTTAGAACTCCTTTCTCTACTATTGGCTTCCCTATAATGCCTGATGTATTAGGATATTTAGGAAACTAAATGCTCCCTCTTGGCAGGGCAGCAGGGACCCTAAACCCTTGAGATGCTGAACTACTCATGAGGGCTTTTCTAAAAATAACATTGCCCTTACCAACAACTTATTTACAACAAGTTATATTAATAGTAATAGTTGTAACTTACATATTATAACTAATAGTTCTATGATGCTCTAAGGTTTACAAAGTGCTTTACCTATATAGCTCATTTGATATTTACAACAACCCTGTGAGGTACCTGTTACAGGCTGGACCATGCCATGTTTCTCTCTCTCTTTCTCTGTCTGTCTGTCTGACTATCTAAATTTCTGTCTCTATCTCTGCTTCTCTGTCTGTTTCTCTCTCCTTCCCTCCCTAATATCAGTGAGTGGGAACCCTAGATTGGTCTTCATTTGTTAATTTTGTGAATAGTGTTAGAATGCCAAAATTGTTACTTACTTCTGAGGAATATAGTAAAAATGCATAATAAGCTTTGGTAGTGCTTTGGGATTTCTGGATGACAGATGCTGGATCAGAATAAGAAGGGAAATTTTCCAGATCTACATTTAATTTCAACATTTTCAATTGATATTGATAACTGTTTATTGAATTATTGATTATTTTCCGAAGGAAATTAGAGATGTTTGTATAAAGTGCAGAAGCAGGAAGAGGAAGGGAGAGAGAGAGAGAGAGAGAGAGAGAGAGAGAGAGAGAGAGAGAGAGAGAGAGAGAGAGAGAGAGAGAGAGAGAGAAGTTTGAGAAGTTAGGAAGGACAGAGGAGAAGATAGTAGTAGGGAAAGGAGAGAGAATGAGCAAAAATGATTGATGGAAAAGGACTATGTTGTCAAATGCTTCAGGATTTCAGAGGTCAGAGTTCAGACTCTGATGACTGTAGAATACAGGCTATATTCTTAGGAAGGACCCTAAAACAATCACCATAAAAAAAAGGAAAGACTAGCCCACAAACAGATGTGCACACATGTGGCAGAATTTTTATTGTTGGTACTTTACATTTCAGGCCTTGATTCTTTTCCCTCCCTGCACGTGGGCCCCTGCCTTACCCCACAAAACTCCATTCCAAATGCTCAGTTCTAAGGTTGAGTGGACACTGATTTTAGATTCTTGTATAGTTTCCATTGTGCGCAGTGTGTGTGTGTGTGTGTGTGTGTGTGTGCATGTGTACGCGTGCGTGTGTAATTAGTTAAACCATCTAACCTCACTTTGCATCACTTAGGAACTGAAATGAATAATACCTGCCTTTCTTAACTGTTACCTGGTTTTATGAAATAAACACAATGCTTTATGTGTAGCAGGTACTTAACAAATACCTATTTCCGTTGGATCCCTTTGACTAAAGGCACTTGTGTGATTTCCAGGGAATATTACTCTTCCTTTTAAAATATCATATTTAACACAAAACAAACAGAGAAAAACCCACCCTGCCACTATCCCCACATGCTGCTAAACAAAATACCAAGGTTTGCCAGGAGGATTTTGGTTTTGCCGTGACTGCTTCAGCTGCAAAGAACGCTCCTGGGAGGAGTCACTTAAGCCACAATTACTTAATCCCTTTCTTTTGCTTACCGGGTGCCTTGAAGACATCATTTGTAAACACACAGGATGCCAGATTCTAATCTTGTATATGTGGTTAAAACAATCCTTTCAGACTGAAAGAAAGCAAAGCCCAGTGACAAATTTTTCAAGACACCTTCCTGATTGCTGCCACGGATGTGAGATTAGCTGCACAATTCTCTGCATGTTGCTTAGCAGGCAGGCAGACAGGGAGGCTTTACTCCCTATACTGCTATACCGAGACTCTCTGTTGGACTTCTAGATGACAGAGAAATCAACTTTACAAATTAACTTATTGAGTCATAAAATTGCAGCGTTGGAAAGGACCCTAAGAAGCCTGAAACTAGAAGGGCTCTGGCCAGGGATGGACAAAGCTGACCTTATATTGCTCTGTTGGGAGGGAAAAGATAAGCCATATGAGGGAAATTCTGACACTGAGACCTGTTCATCTTAATAATAATAGCTTGTAGTTATATAGCACTTTAAAGTTGGCAAAGCATTTTACAAATAACATTTCATTTTATCCTTACAACAACCCCAGGAGGTAGATGCTTCTTGTTATTACCACTTTATAGATGAAAAAATTGTGAGATGGCAATTTAGTGACTTGTACAAGTTCACACAGCAAATAAATGTCTGAGGCTAGATTTGAACTCCTGATTCTACATTCTAAAATTCTATTTATTGTACCACCTAGCTGTCTTACAGTTAATATAAAGCTCTTTCTTTAATTTGGGCTCAAATACCTGGAGTCTATAGTTACGCTGTTAATACTACCATATGGGGTCAAAATTAACTTCAAATACATAGGTGAGGGTTCATTTTTTTACATGTGTCTCCAATGGACATATATAGCTTAGACATACAAGCTATATAGTTTATAGCTTGGAGATTGTTAGGTTAAGTTGCATTTTTCCTGCTTACTTTATTTCACTACATAGAATGGCATGGGCAAATTTAGTCAATGCTATGGGATTTATACTACAGAGAAATCAAAGGCAAAGGTCAGATTTGTACCTTATACACACAAGAACCTGTAGCAGCTATTCAAAAGACAAACTCTAATGGACTCCTAAACTCCATATGATACCAGATTTTATTGAATGGGAATCCAGGTTATCAACAGGAAACAAAGCAAAACAAGATAACTTGACAAAAATCTATATATTTTGGTATCAGAAGAAAAATGGCCTGAAAAGTCATTCAGAGAGATTTTAAAAGAATCACACAAAATTCTTGAAATTCTTTAAGACTTAGCAAAGTAGGTTTTATCTGGAATCTTTTTTATTTTCTAAGCAAACATAATTTGGAGCTCACTATATTAAGGGATTGTCTCATGGATTAGAAACGTGGAGAAGAGGATTTTTATTTGTTTGTTTGTTTTTAAACAGAAAAGGTCAGTGAACCAAAGAAATGATAGGAAACTCAGGAGTTATCAAACTGAGGACAATCTCACATTAATTCTCAATTTGGACTATTTTTTTTAAAGGCTGGATCTCCCTATTTCCCCCCAGGTTCAAAATGCAGCAGCCACTCATGGACTGATCCCACTGCTGTTCATCACAGTGTCTTTGACCTGATCCATTTTGAACCTGGGCCAGTTATTATGTCTGGGCATCCAGATGACCCCCCAAAGCTTGGAACACTCAAGCTCAAGCTATTTACCAGTCTCAGCTTATCCTGATAGCAAGGACCACTACATGTGCGTCACTACATAAGCTAGGAATTCGAATCCCACATTAATTTATAGACTCCAGAGCCCAAAGAAGCATAAGAGATCCTTTAGTCCAAATATGTCATTTTCAAATGTGCAAAGGCAGGCCTAGAGATTTACAGACATTAGACTCATGGGTAATGACAGTCAATATTCAAACCTAGCACCTTTGACTCAAGATTCAGTGTTCTTCCCTCTTTAGAATATTTTCTCTCTTGCTTCTACTCCTATTGTCCTTCCTAATATGGTTTTAGTAGATCTGATTTATCTGCTTGGGCCCTGTTTTCTCTCCAAAGTGACATAAACTGCCATGAAACATAAAAGTCTTTTGAAAATCTAAAGAATGCAGCTCTGGTGAGACAGGTCTCCAGTAATGCTCATGTTGCTAGGTTTCCCTCACAACATTTTTAGGCAATTGGAGAGTTTTTGACTGATTAGAAATAAGACAACTCTGCCTTATGTGACCAATATTCCTCAAAGAGAAGCTATAGCTTATTAGTATTGAATTTGAAGTGGATAAAAATGACACATTTATTAATTGAATTCTATTCACCGAAGTTATCTTCGCCTTGAACTTGAGTAAGAAATAAAAGTATGACCAGTGTGGTATGTGGAAAGAACACTGTATTTGGAAGCACAGCATCTAGATTCAACTATTTCTCCCTATGATATTCAGCAAATCACTTACCCCTCTTTGCTTTTTTCTAATATGTACAAAACGAAGGTATAAATGATCTCTAAAACCCCTTTTGATGATAAATCTCAGATATATGCCTAATACTCATACATACAGGTGCAGGTGTAGGTTTAAGTGATATGGTTGGGTATCTTTCTCAGAAGATATTAAAGACAAAACTAGAGCAGTTTCACTTTGAAAGCTTGTAAAATATCTTTGAAAGTTTTCATGAACTTGTCATGAGATTGAAAGAGAGAGAGGGATTTGTAACTGTACCTGACTGGGTAACAGGATCCCCCTCAGGTTTAAGTAGCCTATATCCATCTTGAATGACTGCAAGGAGATAACCTCCAGTTATCTGGTTGCTAAGTAACAGGAACATCATAGCTATACAACTAGTATAATTTCTGCCCCAGAACAAACTTTTTTTCCCTTTTCTTTTGAGTTTTTTTTTTTGAGTAGGGCACATGTGAATGAAATGCTATTGAATTGTAATATCTCCTGTAGAATGGGAAGTGATGTCTTTCCTTTTAGATATAACATCACTATCTTTACATGGTATTATTACAGTCAATACGTAAACGTAGAGAGATTCATCCCATAGACATGGTTATTGTTGTTCATTTATTTCAGTCATGTCTCACTCTTTGTGACCCCATTTGGGGTTTTCTTGACAATGATGCTGGAATGTTTTGCCATTTCCTTTTCCAGTTCATTTTATAATGAGGAAACGGAGGCAAATAGGGTTAAGTGACTTGCCCAAGGTCACACAGCTAGTAAGTCTCTGAGACCAGCTTTGAACCTAGGAAGATGAGTCTTCCTGACTTCAGGACTAGAGCTCTATCCACTTCACCACCTAGCTGTCCTACCTATATATTAAGATAATAGAATTTTAGAGGTGGAAGTGACCTTAAAAAGAGAACGTGAGTTACTTGAGGGCAGGGACTCTGCCTAGCACAGTGCTTGGGACATAATAGGTCTTCAATGAATTCTTGTTGACTACTTTTATTGTTCAACTGCCTCATTTCAGAAGAGGAAATCAAAACTCAGAAAGAGAAGATTGACCCCAGTTCACACAAGTATTGAGTACTAGGGCCAGACTTAAACATGGCTCCCCTAACTTAAAACTCAATGTGTTATCCATTGTATTATGTAACTTTATTGAGGCATAGGATGGTTAATTATTTCCTCGGATATTACATGTTTGAAGCCACAAGGAGAATCCAAGGTGGCAACTTCTGCTTCCTCTTACCACACCACATTTTCAGTGCTAGAATTAATTCTATTTTCAAGATTGAGTGAGGATTCAGGGTTATTATGACTTTTTGTTCAAGTCCATTGAGGATTTGCCCAGCCTTTTTCAGGGCTGCTCATCCACCTTTGGTCTCCATCTTTCACCTAACTCTCACCTATGGGTCTAAGAAGCTGCAGGATGTGTAGCAGCCACACCTTGGTAAAACCTTCTAGGCTGAAGGGCTAAAACAGGTTGAGGGTAACAAACAGGTGACTGAAGACAGCTGAAGCAGGCTCTATGGAGCATTTAGAGCTTGGTGAGACATAGAGGACTCCATGATCACCCACTGCATTTTGGGCCATCACTCGTGATCCTGAATTTTGTCCTGCCTTTGGACTTTGATGACTCAGGAAGAGAGAGTGAGTCAGTTCACATGCAAGTCAAGACATTACCCATATGTTATTGGTCCACTTAGAAACATAAGAACAACATTAAAGTCACTTATGATAGTGATCCTACACCCATTATTATGAAGAACTGATTTTGTTGGGAATATGATATTGGAGAGTCAACATCAGCTTTATATAGAATGCTTTGCAAATGACTACTACCATCCTCCTCCTCCTCCTCCTTCTCCTTGTCATCATAATCATCATTATTTGGATTAAGATAGACGAGTCAAGTTTTATGAGCATTGACTTGGATTTTCTTTAATTTTAAAACTAATCATCGGCAAGAGTAAGAATGTTTGATCATGGTGAACTTGGTCAATTCTTAGGGATAAGGGTGTTGAGAACTGGCCTATGGTCTGTTTGGAGTCAGAATGTTAAATATCCTAGCATATTTCAGTAAGGTCTGCTGTACCTCAGGCAAAATTTTGAGGACTTGAATGAAAGGGTTAGTCAAATTAAGTATTGTTGCCTTGGGTGTTAGACATACTATGTGTTTAAAGTGAAACACATGTGAATAGAATATTGAGAGAAACATCAGACAGATCCCCAAAAGGAATAAGTGAATGCCCAGGACAAATGGATTTTCTTATGCTGTACTCAATCTTTTCCTTGAAGAACCTATAACCATAACTTGGCATTCTGTTGGCTTTACAGGGACTACTTTGAATTTCCTGATGCTTTCTTTTGCTATTTCCTGATGCTTTCTTTTTCTGTTTAATAAGACATTTCTGTGAAGCTCCAATGAAGCTTGAAGCATCTTGGATGTAGAATGAAAACTTTGTTATGCTTAAAAATCTAATAATGCATTAGGACCTTGCTAATTGGCAGTAATGGAGAAGTATGTTCCAGATGGTTAAATCTGGTGAATTAACAAGAAAGCAAACACACTAGATAGCACAGTAAGCTACTGCCTTGCAGATGTTTGTTCATTTTGACAAGTACAGTTAGTTCTTAAGGTACTATCAGAAAATTATTTGTGTGGGATTATGAGCTTCCCCACCTAGATGGAACTACTAGAATTATAGGGCCTAGGTATAATGTGCCTGGTGAATTTACCCATTTTAGTAAAATGAAGTCTCAGTTAAACACTTAGCTGAAGCTCTGTTACTTTACCTGCCTAAGTAACCTTAGTAGCGCAAACTCTTTCTCCCTTAGATTCATGTTATTCAAATATATCAAGCATTCCCCTCTTCCCTGTATCTTTAGTCTCTTATAGTCTTTGCTCCCTCTGGTCCCTACCCTGCACTTTAGGGTCCTGTCTAGTTTTCCTGGATCTCTGCTCTGGCAACTCTCCCTTTGGTGCTGTTCCTAGACTTATAAAATGCTAAAGTTGTAAGTAGAGTTCATCTACTCTAGTTTGGTTCACTCATTTTACAGATAAGGGAACTGAAACTAAGGAACATAAAGTCACTTCTGATGGTTGCCTAGGTAGTAAGTAGAAGAGTCAGGATCTGACTTCAGGTTTTGGGACTTCAAAGCCAATGTTCAATTCACTGTAGACCATTTTCTCTCCTAGTTCTCCATGTCCATCATCCTCCCTCACCTCCCCCCTCCCCCAGTGGAACATGGGACACCACCCCTGGGATTCTGAACTCTTTAACAGATGAGGTTTTGTCTCATCTTGTGCAGAACCAGAACTTTAGTCCATTTCCAGGCCTATGATATGCATTCCATGATATACAGCCTCCTGTTCCCCATCCCACTTCTTTTCCACTTTATGTGCAGACTTCCTCTGTTAGAGGGCAGGAGCTCCTTTACTTGCTTGTATTTGTAGCTTCAATACTTATAGGAAGTGCTTTTTAAATGCTCTGTCCAGCATCCATTGGCAGGCCACTGTGGACCAGCACAAACCAAGCCCCTGAGGGGGAATTACTTGGGATGTCAGGGAGGACAAAATCTCTGTCTCCTCTCATACATCCTTACACCTTATCCAAGGGATGACCTTGTGAGCTTTAAAAGGTCAGAAGATCTGGACTCCCCATCTACATTGGTAACAGTGTCCACGGAATAATAAGGGTGAGACAATGTTGGCATCAAGAGCTGAGGACAAAGAAGATGCACCAAAGAAAGGCACCTTCTGTGTTCTACAAGTGCATCAACGTTTGTACTCCAGAAGAAAGCTACAAACATCAAAGGGAAACTTTCTGAGGACTTCACAAAGGGATAAGACAACCTCCATGCAACCAGCAGAAGGGAGTTACTTCTTTAGGCACATGAGCTCTCAAACCTTTGATTGATGGATTGATTTTGTAACTTAATCAAAGAGGTGTTCTCACCTAAAAAAATGTAGAGCAAATTTAGTAGTTAGTAGTTTAGGGGCTTTCGTAGTTTAAGGGCTTTGAGATATCCTTTTAACATCAGGAAGATTATTCAATAAAGAGTGCAAGGGGTGTGATTTTTGTCAGTGGGGGAGGTACTTTTGACACCAATGAAATCACAGGTCTTTGGTAGTATTGAAGATACTCTTTATGAAGTCCTGGAAGCTTTAGGAATGATTTTATAGGTGAAAAAGAAAAGATTATTCAATAAAAAAAGGTACTTAGTTATTTTTTTTAATTACATAATTATATGTACTTGGAAGAGTGTTAATAAAGATTTCACTTTATGTTGTAAATGGAATTTTATTTTGGGGGGATTACTAGGAAGGATTGTTTGACTTTCCATTCTGAACTAAAGTTGTATCAATATCCATGTGTTTCAACACTTGAGCTCTATATCTTTTAAAACCATATCAATGGCTTTATTATTCAAGCTGTACCTTTAATTTTTGAGAAAGCTGTTTAGCAATAGTAGTACAAGTCGCAGAAGAGAGGACTCAGTTAAGAATCAAGATGGCAGTGATCTTCTGACTGATGAATAACAGAGGCTAATAAGCATGTCCTAAAAGATCATTTCTGATCTCTTTTAAAGAGACATACATATTGATCAGCTACATACTATCCTTTCTTAATTGACAAAATATAATTTTAATATAATATATAATAAACAATAATAAAATAAATCTTGCTTATTTGAGAAAATAGCCACTTTGGGAGATTAAGTAGAGGAATAACGTTTTTCTCCTCTTATTGTAGATAGAATTGAAGACTGCTTATTCTAGCCTCCAGTGGAAACCTGGATTGGGCATTCCAAAATACATTTAAAACAGTTTGTACTTGCCACTGAAGGCATGGATCAAGCAAGTTAGAGCTTCTGGAAAGGGACTGCTACAATGATGATAGTTTTTTGTGAATCAGCTTTGTGGCAGTTATTGTTAGTGTCATAGGTTATTCACAAATGACTTCCAGCCATTTTTTGTTAAGGACACCAAGGAAATTGTGGCCCATTGAATAATTGGTATAAAGAGAGGAGACAGGGGCCTTTGTCATTTTTAGAAGAACCAGGAAACTTTAAAAATAACTACTACCCATGTGACCCCTCCTGATTTACCCAGAAATAAGCACACTGAAAATCAATCTTTTTGTAAGTCTGCTCAAATGACCTATAGATTACATCAAAAGGACATAAGAAACTGAGATGTTAATACAGGTGGTGCTACCATATGAGAAAACATTGTACTTCCACGAGTAAGTTGACCTTGTGGACAGAGGGACTGACAAAATTAAAATGTGTAATGTATTTTGCTTTGAATTACTCTTCTTCCAACTCCCCTCTGCCAAACGATTCAGAATCCCCTTCCATTCTGATAACTCCAGGGGGATTGGCTTTGCAGCTCACCAATAATGACTCATTTCCCCAGGTGACTGTGAGAATATTTGAGGGGTAGGGATTTCCATCAAGTACCCACTTTGAGTATATTAACATTCACCATGCTTCACTGTAGGGGCCTTGCAGAAATGAATTGCCTGGATTAGACATAATTCATTTTTATGAAAATTCAATTAACGAATTTTCCCCATTTAGTTTTCATGAACACCATCTCAGTATTTCCAGATTCAGAAGCTATAGTTCCAGAGTACTGCATGACAGACAGCTAGTGTAATATTTCCAGACAGGTCCAGGATAGGCAGACCTGGAAATCTCATATGCTTAAGTCTGCTCTTATAATTAATATACATGGTAGCAGTAATATCCTGAAGGATTTCGGGTCATTTTCAAAATTATATTAATAAGACTCATTCCACCTCCATAAAAAGACATTCACCCCAGCAACAGAATGTGACTGCAACTTCATTTCATCAGCTGTATCTATGAAAACATTCAAAAGGGCACCAATGATTTTATATATATATATTGTGTAAGGCAGGAGAATATCAACCAAAAACTGTAAGGTACTGCACAAATGTAAGATATAAATATTTCATAGCATGAAACCAAAAATGTCCTGGAAATGGTGTTGATCCTTGAATAGTTGGGTGGAATGATGTGCCAGAGTTCTGAGTGTTTATACTTAGAAATGTCTGTGGGTACAAATATCATAGGTAGAAAAGCCAAGCTATTTTCCCTCACCTCTCTCCACCCCTTAAAAAAGTGATTTTCTTACTTTGTAGACACTGCTCCCTGGCCAGCATCATTCTCCCCTTCTCCAACTTTGCCCCCACCTCTCACCCACCACAATCCTGACAGCTGGATTTATTAGAACTTGTCCCTGCTCTGTCATTAAAAGGGAAAGTTACCAGCTTTCACAGTCTCATGGGGTGTTGCTTCTTTAATTTTTTGAGTAGGTTTTTTTGTGCTATGCTATACAATATAGAAAGCCTTTTTACTTTGGTTTAAATGATCACCACTAAGGAAGATGGGTGCAGACCATTGTATCTGCACTTTTCTGTAGTTATAATTCTGACTTTATTTTTATGAGGGTGCTACCACAAAATAGCAGAGTCAGGAATTTAGACCTGGGGTAAGGCTCACACATGCCAATAACGAAGCCAACCCTATGGCAGGGGTTGGGTCCAAGAAGGCAGAGGACTAGTTTGTAGGAGAGCAGTATCAGGGTGTCCATGAGGTACCAACATCCTCAGGGCTAAGACAAATTCATGGGCAGGGATTTGGGGCCAGAGAGCCTGCACCAGATTAGAAAATCAGAATGCTAGAAGTGCCAAGAAATTAACTGCCCGAGTCAATGGGAATCCTCCAAGCTCCATTTTATATTATTTCAGCTGTTTGTATTTCTTGTCCTTGGATAATGTGGTGATGAGAGAGGCCCCTAAGCCTCTTTCTGAGTCACCTGAATCACTTCAGTCATAGGCACATAAAAAGACAGCTTAGATATACTTAGATCTAGTCAACTCCCTTAATTTATAAATGAAGAGACTATCCCCAAAGAGATTATGTATGTTGCACAAGGTAATACAGCTAGCTCTCCTGGTCTTCTGATTTCTGGTCCATCATCTTTTCCACCACCCCAGGTATTCCACCTTCTGATACAGAAGGAAGAATATTCCTCTTTAGCTTCTGGAAATGGTGTGACCAAATATATACTTTTACAACAATGTCCCAAAGCCAGCCTGAAGAGCTAATTATTTCCCAGTTGCCTGGATTCAGCTACAGTGTTGGAGTCTAAAACCTTCTAATTTTGGAGCACCAAGTGAGAATAGCCTGCTTCCTTTTCCTACAAGGTTAGACTTGAGAGCCTAGCTCTTCCTCCAGAGTAAAGACCAAATACAGTGACAAGAGTTAGGGGAAGTCATTGTCTCTATGCTGTGACAAACCAAGGAAGAGTTAAAGTAATACAATAAGTGATTCATTAATGACATTGGATGTTATTAAGTCTGTATTAGGACATTTCATCCTGGACAGGCAATTGAGGATGCAATTTCCTATTTTTCCTCTTTTGCTTCCTCCAGTTGCAGATAATTTTAAGAAGAAAGCATATTTTTCCATGAGTATTAGTAAGTGCAATATTTGGGCTTTCTGTGGTATGTCCCAGGATACCAATACTTCACAATTCAACTCTTATAAGGACACACCTGCAATGTGTTTATTCTAGTGTCAGCCAGGGCTAATGTGTGGGAAGGGAAGAAGGATGCAGGGTTGGCGAGAGAGGTTCAACAAACATGATCATCAGAAAAGTACTCGTTCCCCAGTTGATCTAAAGAATGGTGGATGGTGCAGTGGGAATCCAAATCACCAGCTGCTCCTTGAACACTTCTTTGGAAAGAGCATGTTCTTTCCTGGGTTCATTTGCATTGCTATTGTAAGTATATCATGCATGGAGATGATTAGAAGTTATGTCTACTGTTACCAACAAACTTAGATGCTGATGTCTCTTAGTGCTAGTAGAGGATCATTATTTAAGCAGTACTATAATAACTCTTAAAGAAGAAAGATTTTTAACCTGTTCTAGTCACTTTTTTTTAGAAGTTTTATACTTAATAACTAAAGGAAATGCTTAAAACAAAGACATCACACAAATGGGGTACATAAAAACTGAAGAAAAGGAATTTTCTGTGATGTCACTGCAAATTTTTCAATGAATATCTTACAGGACTATTTAGCCATCTGCCTTTGGAGCAGTTATGTACTCAACCACAATAGTTTTCCTTTGGGATTTCTAGGATAAACTTCTCATTTGAGTTTAAATTTTCCTACATTCATAGAACTAGTCACAGACTGTTAGAGCTGAATAGGGCCTTGGAGATTATCTAATTCAACTCTCACTTTAAGAATAACAAAACTGAGACCTGCAGAAGAAGGCTTGATTGAGTCATACAGTGAGTAAGTGGAAGGCTTGGGACTAGATGTCTGGATGGCTCTTGGATCCCAACTCATTCCCACCTGTCTAGGGCTTTTGGTCATCGATGCAGTGCCATCTCTGTCTTTTCACTAAAATGAGCTTTGCTGGGGATCCTTAGATAGAGGGATAAATGAAAGAAGGAAGTAAGCTGCTACTCTCCTCTTCCTTTATTACCCAACAGTTTGATATGATCCCAACTATATCCAAGATAAGAAACACCTCTCTTAGATCTACTCATAGTCACCTGAACTGCGAAATATTTATAATGAGGAGACAATGTGATTGGATAATATAGCTCACCCCCTGAAATTCATATCCAGGACTTTGCTTGTTTCCTTCTTTTCCTGAAAGCTTTGTAATGCGGCAGATGCTGAACATCCAAATAGTTTGAGGAAGAAAGAGAAACTTGAAATGAGTGGCAGCCTTTCATTGTTAGTAGTGGCTTGCTGCAAAGCTCTTAAACACAGAAATGGAATGATTACATTATGAAAAGATAAAAATTTTGTCCGTCGAGTTTTGCAGATGAATGCAATACAAAAGAGTGGAAATTTTTATACAGAAGCAAACTGTTTTGTAACCTTCTAAGCTGCAAATCATGTCTCTGAAGTCAATTGACTATTTTAAATCATCACACAAATTCAAGCCTCTAAGCAAATTATATCACATTGTGGTGAAAATAAGCAAAAACTTTTTTTTTTTTACCAACTTAATTGGTTAACACAAATGACATTTATAAAGACAAAGCTTATTTACCCATATCCAGAATGCTGTCAAATTTTCCAATTTGAAGTGTTCATTGAAATACTGACATATCTCTAAAAAGGCAATGGAACTGGCCAATTCATTTAATAAATAATTTCATTTTTGTGTCTTTCAGCTGGAAATTGTGAGATAATTGGATTGGAACTTTATAGCTGGAAAGGAGCTCATAGGTCATCTAGTCCAACTCATTTTCTTTAAAGATGAGTAAATTCAGGCCCAGAGAGAATAAGTGAAAATATCTGTATGCTCCATATCACTCCATCTTCTCTTCTCTGGCTAAGTAACCTCTACTAATATCCTCCCTCTCTTGCTAATTTTTTTTTAATCTCCTCTCTATCCCCTGGCCCTTCTATTGTTGCTTATAAATATTATTTCCCTCATCCTTAAAAAAAAATTCACTTCCTTTACCCCCCTCCTAGCCCTTCCAGCTGTAGTCTTTTCTCTATTCCCTTTAATAGCTAAATTCCTGGGTGGGGGTGGGGGTGGGGCAGGGCGGATCAAGAAATTTTCCCTACTAATTGTCTATACTTCCTCTCCCCTCACTCATTTCTCAGCTCCTTGTAATCTGGCTACCAGTTTCATCACTCAGTTAAAACTACTTTCTCCAAAGTTACCACCAATCTATTTAATTGACTTTTTTTCAATCCACATTCTTCCAGTACTCTCTGCAACATTTGACACTGTTGATTATCTATCCTCTTCTGGACATGTCCTTTCTGCGTGTGTGTGTGTGTGTGTGTGTGTGTGTGTGTGTGTGTGTGTGTGTG
>NW_027187349.1:14164353-14199575 GCF_028583685.1 Petaurus breviceps papuanus
GTGTGTGTGTGTGTGTGTGTGTGTGTGTGTGTGTGTGTGTGTGTGTGTGTGCGAGCTACTCTCTCTCTCTCTCTCTCTCTCTTTTTTTCTTGGTTCTCCTTCTATCTCTCTGACTGTGCTTCCTAAATCTCCCTTGATGGATTATTGTCCACATCATGTTACCATAACTTTGAAAGCTTCCCTGGGCTCTCTTCTCTCCTATGCTCTCTTTCAGTGATTTCATCTGCTCCCATGATCTCAATTATCATCTCTCTGAAAATGACTCCCAATTATACTGCATATGTCCAGCCCTAGGTCTGTCTCTTGAAGTCCAGTCCCTATTTGGGTTATTCATACTGGGTGCCCCAAAGGCATCTCAAACTGTATGTGAACAAACAATATTTTGATTTTTTTCTCCCAAATCTACCCCTCTTCCAAACTTCCCTGTTTCTTTCAAGGGTATCGTCATCTTTCCAGTCACCCAGGTATGCAACCTCAGGGTCATAATTTCCTCCTCATTCTCCCTTAACCTACATATCCAATCAGTTGCCAAGTCCTATCAGTTTTCTACATTATTTCTTACATTCATCCAATTCTTTTGATTCAGATCCATCAGCCTAGTTTAAGTCCCTATCACCTCTTACCTTGATTATGAAAATATCCTACTTACTAATTGGTCTTTTTACCTCAACTCTCTTCTCACTCCAATCTATCATAGAACTTCACAGTGAAAATGCTAAAGTTCAGGTCTAGTCTTGTCATTCCCTTGCTTAAAAATCCAGTGATTCCTCATTACTTTTAGGATCAAGTATAAAGCCCTTCTTGATTTGGCTCCCCCAAGAAGGCAGTGATACCAAAAGCACAGTTACTAGAGTCAGAATCCGTGTGTTCCAATCTCACCTCTGATGCTTTGTGACTCTGGTCACCTCCTCTCTTGGTTTCAGTTTTCTCATCTGTAAAAGGAGGAGGATGAAATCAAGGGCCCCTGCCCCCAATCTAAATCCATGATTCTGGGATCCCTCCTGGTTCTAGATCTACAAGGTGATTTTTACCTTTCTGGACATCTTACACATGACTCCCCTTATTACACTCCATAACTGTTGTTGTTCATCCTTTGTTTTCAAAGGGCACCAATGACATTACACATTATATTCCAGCCAAATGGGTCTTCCTATACCTCGTGTGCTGCCAGGAATGCCTTATTTCATCATCCCTGCCCATGAGGCTTTTCTGGACACCTCTGGTTGCTAGTGACTACCCCCCACATCTGAAATTACCTTGCATATATGTAAATGTATATATGCATGCATGTATGTATATTTTTTCCCTCTGATAGAATGTAAACATCTCTAGGGCAGGGACTATTTAATTTTTGTCTTTGTTTCCCCAGCTCCTATCATAGGATGTCATATATCATACTGCAGGTGCACAGTAAATGCTTATTGAGTGGTAACATTGCTTATTGATAAGGCCACATAGGAAGTAAGCATCAAAGCCAATATTTAAACCAAAGGCTTCTAACTACAAATCTAGCACCCATTACTGGATACAAGATTAGAAGTAAGACATTTCCCCACATCTTTCTATTAATAAAACATGCATAAACATGCTTGCACATACACACACACATGACTACAAATTCATCAGTAGAAACTGCAATTTGCTTTCTTCTTCTTCAACCAGATTCAACAAAACATTTAACAAACATTAATTAAGCTTTTATTTTGTGGAAGGAAAAGCATGGAGTCTTTCAGAGCAAATCCTCAGAACTGTATAACCTGTATAACTGTCCCTTCAAGGGAACAAATTAAAGAATCTTTTTTTTTAAAGACTGAACATGGGGGCGGCTAGGTGGCGCAGTGAGTAAAGCCCTGGCCTTGGAGTCAGGAGAACCCGAGTTAGGTTCCGGCCTCAGACACTTAACACCCACCCACACACACACACACACACACACACACACACACACATACACACACAGAGACAGAACATGGCAAATGACAGCTTTTGTTCCTCCTAAATTATCTTCATTTTTATGGACTCCACCCAGAAAACAAAAAGCATAATACAAGATCATTTGGAAACATACAATGAGAAAAGGATAGCTAGAATTCTCTAAAAGGTAACTTTTCCAGAATTTAGTATCTTCTCCATCACTGATTTCTTTTTAAAGTCGCATCAGGCACATTTAGAACTTTGTTTCTAGGACTTTATCAATTCTTCCTTCTGTGCCATTTGATAGTAAATTTTCTAGACCATTTAACAACAGCTAAAGAAAACAATACATACATGTACATGTCTCCCCAATAAGACCCCTTGGGGGTTAAAAGACTGTGACATTTTAATTCTGTATTCTGAGCATCTAAAACAGTTCCTGGCAAGTGCTTAATAAATGTTTGCTCTTTGATTGCTTGAAATTTTTAAAGAGTTATCATAGCTCAGTTCTGAGATCCTATTTGGCTTGTAATCTTTATTTAATCTTACAATAATTTTGTGCGTTCCATTTCCATAAAGTTGTGGAATGTTTTTCATTGTACAGTTTCTATATAATGACAATAATCATAAATGTTACAGGAGCAAAATAATTGTTTTTTTTTTTTACTTTCAAGTTCTTTTCTACACAAAGCAGTATTGCCTCATCCTTAGTTAAAATAGAAATACTTCTACATTGTTAAAACATGGAAAGACAATTTTGACTTGGTATTTTGCTTCTACAGAATAACAAGATTTTGCTGAATTTGATTTGCATATCATCAATCATAAACATGGCTGGAAATCCAGATTCCTTTTCTTCCAAGAAATCAGTTATAGACCACAATACAGACTTCTGTGCATAAGTCATATAACTTCTGCACTTGTTTAACCAATTTCCTAGTCTTTCAAGTTGCATGATGTTTTAGAAGACCTAGCCTTATTTTTCCGGCAGAAAATATCAAAATGGAAGATTCTCTAATATTCCAGTGGGATTTATGTTGGGTATCCCCTCCAATGACGTAGATGCAGCCCATCAATTCCTGCTCATCCCGGGTGGCACACTGCTCGTGTTCTCACACCACTTGGAGTCCAACAACTGTGCTGCTTGTTATCCTTCAGGTCTCCTGGCATTATGTGGATACCAATGAACCACACAAATTACTCCTTGGCTATCCCTTCTTCTCATCATGTGACCAACCTATCCGATGTCTCCATCACAGATGTCATGTGTAACATTCTTTATACTCCTTCTTGTTTAAAATCTGTTGAGGCCTGAGCACGCACACTCTCAACTTGTTACCCTTGGTCTCTGGGTAATCTCGAACTTCATTTCTTCAGAGACTAGAGCACTCTATGTTTCACAGCTCTGCGATATCACTTGGACAATATTAGTATCCAGAAATAGGACTTTCTTTTAGGGAGAGATTAGTGTCATTAACTATAGTCATATAACTACATATTAACATTAACTTATGTCGTTAAATGAATTCTGTAGTTTTTCAAAGGCTGTCTCATTTATAAAATAAGCAACAGTGTATATGGGATCAATAAAGGAGGTAGGAGAGAGCATGATTTCCCTTCCAAGTATAATTTTAACCACTGTATATAGCTTGAGATTCTACATAGACTTATTTAGTTGTTTTGCAGTAGTGTCTGACCCTTCGTGATTTCATTTGGGGTTTTCTTGGCAAAGATACTGGAGTGGTTTGTCATTTTCTTCCCTAGCTCATTTTACAGATGAGGAACTGAGGTAAATAGGGCTAAATGACTTGCCAAGAGTCATACAGTTAGTAATGTCCAAAGCCAGATTTGACCTCAGGAATATGAGTCTAACTTTAGGTCTGGCATTCTATTCACTGTTCCAGTAGCCTTAGAGTTTGTTAATGCTTCAAAATACTCTTTCCAGGGGTAAGACTTTAAATTCCTTACCATCCTTTTGTTTCTTTGTGTAAATCCTTTTCCTGGAGGATAAAGTTTTGGTGGGAGAGAAGGGGAGAAAAGCCTGAATATTTCATTTTCTTAGGGAAAGGGAGAAAAGACATCAGGGGAAAGGACCAGAGATTTGGAGCAGATATGAATTTCTGTGGAGGTCGAGGTCATTGAAGAAAACCTATTTATTTTATAATTTTTTAAAGAATCATTCCTCCTTAAAAGATTCAACTGGCAACCATAAAGATTGAGGTCCTTTTTTAGTATAATGATAACACATTTTGAACACTCCCTTAAAAATACTGTTTTTCTTCTCCATTTTTATAGTCTCTCATAAATATTATATTAAAGTTCCCCACCTTTCCAAGAATGTTTGTTTAACCATTCAACAATAATTAATGAGCTCTATCTCTAAGACTATATGGAGGACACAAAGATAGAACACTGTCCCTGCCTGGGTATTTATAATATATTAGAAGGGATAAGACAAATGCAGAGATATTATATAATTCACGTTACACTGTGATAAAAGGCATAAATATGTAATATCATGGGATACATTTCTGAAGACACAAGCAATGTTTCCATGTTCCTGTCTGTAACAAAGAATGCTATGAAATCTCTGTTTGGGAGGCCTGATTTCCTGGTTATTTCGGGTAGCTTGATACCTTCTTTAGCTTATTTATTGTAACACCTTGCTCCCTGCCCCAACTTACTGGAAATATCCCCATTTCTCTTTAATTCAGGACTGCTAACAAATGTCATTAGACTTTATGTCAGTAATAATGAGCAATTATTTTTTAAAGCCATTTAAAAAAAACAAGCATTGTGATATCAAGAAACATGGTACAAGCATGGCCTGAGCAAGCTCATCTTTGGTCACAAAATCAGATAATTTGGGAGTTGGAAGGGACCTCAGCAGCCGCACAAGGAAGGAATATTCATTGTCATATACATAACAAGGGTTAAAGTTAAATTTATTTTTCAAAGTATCCTGACAATATTCTGTTTGGGGGTAGATATATAGCTCAGTATATATCAATTGATAAGAGTGATTCTGTGAGGTAGCAAGATGCTGCAGTGGATAGATTGATGCACCCAGAGAGAGGAAAATCCAAGATCAGTTCTGGCCTTAGACATGTACTAGCTATGTGATCCTGGGCTAGTCACTTAACCTCTATCTTCCTTTGTTTCTTTATAGGTAAAATAGGGATAATAATAGCACTTATCACTGGAAGTTTTTAGTAAGGATAAAATTATAATTGGAAAATACTTTGCAAGCCTTAAAGCACTGAGTAAATATTTGTTATTATTATCTTTTAAAATGTGTATTGATATTTTTTGTTCTTGTATTACCTTAATTTCCCAATATATCCCTTCCAAAGAGCTGTATCTTATAACAAAGAAAAAAATGGAAGGAAAACGGTTAAATAAAACTAACACATAAAGCAAAAATGCCATTAAATGCTATGGTCTATACTGATAGTCCTCTACCTTTACCAAGATGTGAGGGAGTGAATTCTCAGATCTCTTCTTTGGTGGTCCCATATTTCTTGTAATATATCTTTACATGTTAAATATCCCTTCTTCTTTGATGTAATCTTTTAACATATTGTTAACCGGGAACAATTAGCTGCTATTTATCAGAAAATATCCATTCATATAATAATAAAAGACCTCTGCCATTTGTAAATTTAACACTTTGTATTGGAAGTTAGGAATATCTGAATTCAAATACTGCCTCTGAAATGTACTGGTTGTGGTACCCTGGAAAAACTGATTTTCATCCCAGTGCCCAGGTAATCCTCTAAGATTCTAAGTTTCAGTAGCAATTTTGCTTGGTCAAGGGTGTTGTTATACTGATGAAATCACAGGTTCAGAACAAGAAGAAAATTTACATTGGAATGACAGCCAGAGCAGAAACCTAAGTCTGAGGTGGACACAATGTTGTTTTCTCTCTTCAGAAGTAGTTTAATTTGTGACATGAATATGCATAGTGAAGTAATAGAAGGAGGCAATAGAAAAATGAAGTAAGAGGTAGAGTCAAAGAAGTTCTTTAGAAAATAAAAATAAGATTATATTTTAAATGCATTATCTTCATTAAATTTGATGGATCAGAGTTAGTAAACACTTTGAGCCCTTTGGAGAAAGATAAAATGTGAGACTCAAAAGAAACAAACTATATTGTTCTTGGGGTTTGATCTTAGAATCTGTATTCACAAAGTTTGTAGTAATAATGACTTCAGATTTTGATCAACAGTTGAATTTAATATTTTTCAGTCTTAAGATTAACTTTAAAAACTATTCTCAGGCCAGGTAGGTGGAGCAGTGAATAGAGCACCGGCCCTGGAGTCAGGAGGACCTGAGTTCAAATCTGGCCTCAGACACTTAACACTTACTAGCTGTGTGACATTGGGCAAGTTGCTTAACCCCAATTGCCCTCCTAAAAAGCAAAACAAAAAAAATTATTCTCTCTCTCCACACATACATACATATTTCATATATATATATATATATATATATTTACAGACACACAAATATGGTTTTTTTTCCCCCCATTTGAACATTGTTCTATATGTCCAGCTCTTGGTAGGTGCTTTGAAGTGTAGAGCCAAATCCTCTTAGAGCAGCCTTTCTTGTGAATTTTCCAACCCACTTTTTAAAGACTAAATTGACACAGTCCTGCTACTCTATTCTTCACTTTTTCATTTCATGGAGGGTAGAGATGTGTTCCATTCAACTCCAGGGTGCTTGGGCATGCGTAAGTTTCATATCTAAATCCTGCTTCTTCCCAGTTGAATGTTTTCCTATTTTGGATTGCAACCAATACAGTTTGTGACTCTCATAAGGGTTAATAATAATGATGATGATGATGCCATTTTCCAAAGTGCTTTCACATTGGTTACTTCATTTAATGTTCACATCAATCCTATGAGGTAAAACAAATCTAATTAGTTCCATGTTAATTTATCAAGAAACTTACTATCCTGATCTCTGTTCCCCTTTACCTGTTCCTTCCTCTATCCCAGAGACAAAAAAAACAAAAACAAAACAGGCATCTAGTCACTTAGTAGTTCATATTATAAGGATCTGGCTACCTTGCAACAACCTTTCATTGAAATAATTATTTACTGAAAGACAAATTAAAAATATTTCAAATCTGTATTTAGTAAGTGCTTACAATGGATTTTTCTTTTTTGTAAAAAAATCTTTGTTAAAAATTCTTTGGGGAAAAGAAAAGATGAAAATCTTTTTAAAAGTAAAGGCATGCTGATTGGTATGGTATAGTTACACTATGGAAGAGGAGGAAATCTATGGATGGGTCATTTATTGAGTCATTTTTCAGTTGTGTCCAACTCTTTGTGACCTTATTTTATGGTTTTCTTGGCAAAGATGCTGGAGTGGTTTGCCATTTCCTTCTCCACTTACTTTACAGATAAATAAACTGAGGAAATCAGAGTTTAAGTGACTTGGCTAGGGTCACATAGCTAGTATGTAGTTGAGATTCAATTTGAAGTAAGGAAGATGAGTCCTCCTGATTCCAAGCCCAGGGTCATATCCACTGCATTACCTTGTTGCCCTTTGGATGGGTCATAGGATCACACATTTAGAGTTAGAAGGGATATTAGAGTCTAATTCTCTTATTTAACAAATAAGATGGTTTGGATGGGATGGTATTGATGTTTTGGAGGGATATAGGAGAAACATAAGACATGGTTCCTAGCCCTGAAAAGCTTATAGTTAAGGAGATAAAAATTAACATATTAAGAATTTATGGAGAAGAAACAAGACTTCCATGGGCTCCTGCTCCCGCTTCCTCCAATTCATGTACAAGGTGATTCTGAACAAACTTTGGAGCTCCAGAACCCACAAAATGACAAAGAGAAGCTAACATCCTGCTGAGGACAGCCTGGCAGGCTGGCAGGAAGCAGCCAGCCCAGTGCTCTGGGAGCCTAGCCCAGCCCCGCATGAGCCCGAGGTTTTAGCCTCAGGGTGGGCCTGACCAGCGCTGGCTAGAGGGACTTCAGATCACCAGAAGCTGTGGTGGTTTTCAGAATTATCATCACTTAGAGGCTAAGGACAAAGGGAAAAGTCAGTGCAGTGTGGACTTTGGGATCCAGTAGTTTGGGAGTGTGGTCCGGCCTTTATCCCCTGGAGGGAGAAGCTGCTGAGGGACGGTGGCCATGCAGCTGCTGCCACGTGGCAGCTTCAGCTCCCAGCCTACAGATTGTAGAGGGACCAAGCGACCAGTCTGAGGGGTCATCACCCTTGCTTTAACTTGCTTGGATCTGGATTGTGGTCTAGGGTGGAGGTCCTAGGGTGTGTGACCAGCTTGCTATAGCATGTGGAGGCTTCAGAGAGGGCACCCAACTAATACCTTCAGCAGCTGAGAAAACCCCAGCATTTGGGACAAAGTTCCCCTGTCTGGTAGCAGAGTCCTACTGTGGCAAAAAAGGCCCAAAAGTCAAGTAGTTGAGTGGCAACGTGAGCAGGCAAAGGAAGCAAAGAAAGCAGAGCAATCCAACTTTACACTCTTATTTTGGGGACAAAAAGGATCAAAGCATGGAACAGGAGGAAGACAATGAAGTCAGAACTCCTGCACCAAAAGCTTCCAAGAAAAATACGAGCTGGTTACAGGCCATAGTGGACCTTAAGAAGAATTTTGAAAGCCAAATAAGAGAAGTGGAGAAAAAATTGGGAAGAGAAATGAAAACGATGCAAGAAAATTATGAAATTACAGTCTGAAGAAAATAACACCTTAAAAATAGGCTAACTCAGAGGGCAAAAGAGGCTCAAAAAGACAATGAAGAGAAGAATGCCTTAAAAAGCCAAATTTACCAGATGGAAAAAGAATCTCAAAAGCTCACTGAAGAGAATCATTCCTTCAGAATTAGATTGGAGCAAATGGAAACTAGTGACTTCATGAGAAATCAAGATACTATTAAAAAGATCCAAACAAATGAAAAAAGAGAAAGCAATGTGAAATATCTCATTGGGAAAACCACTAACATGGAAAATAGATCCAGGAGAAATAATTTAAAATCATTGGACTACCTGAAAGCCATGATAAAAAAAAGAACCTAGAAATCATCCTTCAAGAAATTCTCAAGGAAAATTGCCCTGATGTCTTAGAACCAGAGGGCAAAATTGAGGTTGAAAGAATCCACCGATCACCTCCTGAAAAAGATCCAAAAAACAAAACCCCTAAGAGTATCATAGCCAGGTTTCATAATTCCCAGATCAAGGAGAAAATATTATAAGCAGTCAGGAAGAAACAATTTGAATATTGTGGAAACACAAATCAGGATAACTCAGGATCTGGCAGTTTCTACACCAAGGGACTGAAGGGCTTGGAATATGATATCCTGGAGGGCAAAAAAGCTGGGATTAAAACCAAGAGTCACCTACCCAGCAAAACCGAGTATCCTGTTTCAGGGGAAAATATGGTCATTCAGTGGAATAGAGGACTTTCAAGCATTCTTGATGAAAAAACCAGAGTTGAATAGAAAATTTGACATTCAGATACAAGAAGCAAGAGAAGCACGAGAAGGTAAACAGGGAAAAGAAATCATAAGGAACTTATCAAAGTTGAACTATTTACATTCCTACATGGAAAAATAATTGTAAGCTATGAAACTTTTCTCAGTATGAGAATAGTTGAAGGGAATAGAAATGTGTGTGTGTATATATATATATATATATATATATATATATATATATATATACACACACACACATACACACACACAAATACACATATATGTCTATATAGGAGGATATATGGGTATATGAATACATATGTGAGTGTATGTGTATATTTGTACAGGTATACATAGATATTTGGCACAGGACCAATTTAATAGGAAGGGATGATACTCAAAAGGTGAAATTAAGAGGTGAGAGAGGTATATAATGAGAGGAGATGGGGGAGAGACAGAATGGGATAACTATCTCATATAGAAGAGGCAAGGGAAAATGGTTACAATGGAGGAGAACAAGATGGCAAAAGGGAATGGGTCAACCTTATTCTCATTGAATTTGGCTTAGGGAGGGAATGAAACACACACTAAATAGGGTATCTCACCCTATAGGAGAGTAGGGGGGAAGGGGATGAGAAGTGGGATGATGGAAGGGAGGGCAGGGTGAGAGGGAGGGAAGTTGGAAGCACCCACTTTTTAAAAGGGACAGGATCAAAGTAGAGAATAGAACAAGTGGGAGGTGGGATAGGAGGGAGGGAAATATAGTCAGTCTTTTACAATATATTCACTATGGAAATGTTTTGCATAGCTACACATGTACATCCTATATTGAATTGCTTTTCTTCCCAGTAAAGGTGGGTGATAAGGGAGGAACGGAATGAATCTGGAATTCAAAGTTTTAAATCAAATGTTTAAAATATATGTGTGTGTGTGTATGCTATTATTAATATTGTGTTACATGTAATTGGGAAATAAGATATACAGGCACTGGGGCATAGAGATCCACCGTGCCCCACTTGAAAGACAGAGGGGGTATGGGAGAAGATATGGGAGAGAACAAATTGGAGGAGGTGATATCCAGTGGGATCACTATTTTGGAGTGGTGGGTAGGGGAAAAACGGGGAGAAAATTTGTAGCTCAAAATCTTGCAGAAATGAATGATGTGAACTAGAAGTTAATAAAGCATTTGATAAAAAAAAGAAGGCACAGAGAAGGGAGATGAATATATAGAAGCATATTAACTGAAGAGATTTCTTTTTAAGCTTTGACATTGAATTTTGACATCTGTTTCCATACAGATCAGGGAAAAGAACAGTATTATTTATCCCTTTCTTCATCAAGTTTGTGCAATAGATATTTGCCCTCAGTTGATATAATAAATATGCTAAGTTTAAAGAATTGCTTTGTTATGCTAAGAGCCCCAAAATGTCAGTTCATTGTGATTTCCTCAGGGCTATGTTCTGAAATTTCACTAAAATTTCTTTGAAAGATAAAAAAAAAAAGAATTCACATTTTTTAATGCCACTTAATAGGTTGTTGTTGTCTTCTTTTTGAAAATGGTTTTTCTCACAATAGTGTGAAGTAGTGTATAAATCTTATTACTACATTTTATAGATAAGGAGATTAAAATTCAGGAAGGTTGGATTCCTTGTCCATAATCACAACATCTATTTTAAATGAATGAATGAATAACAAGTCCTGGGATTTGACTGTAGCTGTTCTAACCACATGTCCAATTCTGTTTTCTGAGAACATTCTATTTCTCAGGGTATATGCATGGGAAAAAGAGAATACCATAAGGCAGCATATACTATACTCATAATCTGCATTATAAGCACCAATTATAGGCCTTGTAAGAAATATAAAAGGAAAAATATAGGGTATCCCAAAAGTCTTTGCTGTATTGTGGGCTCCTATGGTCTGAGAAGGCAAGATAGAGAAGATGGGCTTCAGGTAGACCTTGGAGGAATAAAAGAAGTTAGACTAATGGAAAGAAGGTGTTTTAGACATGTGGGACAATATGAACAAAAATATAGAGGTGGGAATAAGCAACTATTTGGGGGAAAATTTGGAAATGACATGACTGAAACAGAGGATTGCTTTGGGGCACCGTGGAGATATTTATACAGAAAATCCTTTATAAGAGTTAGCTGTTGTAGTGTTTCCTTTTAATTCTCAGACCCATGTGTTTGAGTAATTGAGTGCAGGGAAGAAGACATATTTTGGTCTCATTTGCTACTATTTCACAAAGGTTAGTCATGAGAAACATAGCAAAGATTAGAGGCTTGATTTGGCATATTTAGACGTCTAAAAGCGCTGTTCTTTATCATATTAATTTCAAAGTTGGCTCGTATCTCTTTAGTTTCCAAAACTAGAGTTGGTCGCAAGTGTATCCAAACCAATCATAATTCACCAATGAATCAGTAACAGAGTATTTGGGGGCTGATAAGTGAAACCATATCTGACTCCATATTTAGTTTGCTTGCATTCTCTTGTGGTTCTACAGAGTTTAAAAAAAAATCCCAGACCCAACTTTATACTGTCCAAATCCATGTCATATAACTATTACAGAATAATAACACTAAGACCTTAGCTATCAGAGTACAATATTCTTCCTGGAAGAGAATCATAAATGAGAGAGCTGGAAAGAGACAGATAGACAGACAGACAGACAGACTAACACAGACAGACAGACACACTAACACAGATAGAGAGACAGAGTGGAAGACAGAGAGATGACAAGGCAGAGAAAGAGAGAGAGAGACAGAGAGACAGAAAGAGATGAGACAGAGGCAGAGACATAGAGAAAGAGAGAGAGAGAGAGACAGAGACAGAGAGAGAGACAGAGACAGAGAGAGAGACAGAGACAGAGAGAACAATTTAATGAGTAATTGGGTCTTTCCACTGTCAGTTGAACTAACTCACTTATAGGTAGTTTTCAAACCTCTGATAAAATAATGTTCAGGTGTATTGTGGATAATGCATGAGGTTTTGAAGATTATGGACATATCTGTTCCTTGATGTTCTGAATGGGGGGTGGTATGGAAGTGCAGAAGAAATTACTTTGGTTTTAGCATCAGTGCTAGTCTTCCTTGAACCAGAGGGTTCCTTGTTGAGAATTAACAAGGATGACTCAATCTTCTATCTTGTCAAACATCATCATCATCATTAACATTTATATAGTGCTTACTATGTGACTACCACTGTGCTAACCACTTTACAATTATTATCTCATTTAATCTTTATAATAACCTTGGGAGATAGGTGTTATCATTATCCCCACTTTTAAGATGAGGAAACTGAGGTTAAGTAACTTGCCCAGGCCTACACATCTAGCAAGTGTCTGAGGTTGGATTTGAACTCAGATCTTCCTGACTCTAGGAAGCCACCTAACGTTCCCTAGTCATGGCTACTTGACCCTAATTACTATATTGTCAAGGCAGGATACACCTCAGGTCAAATTAATAAAGTACATTTGCCTTTATAGTACTTCTATTTGTTGCTTTCATGACTTCTCAATATACTCAGCACATTGGCTTAGCTCCTCTACCTCCACCCCAAAAAGCAGGGGTGTTCTAGTAAATCATTAAGAACTACCTTTTTGGAGAAAAAATGTATTTACAACACACTTTTAACTTTAATCTGTACTATTAACTTTTTCTTCATCACTTTCTTAAGTCTCGACAGTCAATAAAATAATTCATGCGGCCTTGATTTGTAATATTTGCTCATTTCCAAGGTGCAAATGCTTATAATGAAAATTTAACAACTGGTTGTCTCAAGAACTAGTAGGAGACTGCTCCCCCACGCCTCTGTCTCCCATGTGTTCCTCTTCTTTTCTCCCCTTTGCTAAGCTCCCCACCAAATCTGACCTATTCTGTTTGATCCCCTTCGGCAAGGTCGTTGGCAGATTGAGTGGAGATGGAAGCATATTGTAGAGAGAAAACGTGGTTAGGAGCTAGGAGATTTATATTCTTGTCCTGGGCTCTGTCACCACCCATCTGTTTGACCTTGAATAAGTTACTTGACTTTCCTGGTCCTCAGTTTCCTTATTTGTTAAATGAAGGACTCCAAAGGTCTTTTCAGCTCTCATTTTCCACGAGTAAGAACTGGGAACAAATTCATTGACCTTGTACCTTGATTCTCACGCAGTGTGCTGTTTCTCCTTCACTCGGTATTCTTAGATCGTCTTTATGCCAGTATACTACTATGGTGTCATGTCATCTTATCATTGCTGTGTCTTAAAATTGTCTTTCTTTTGGTCAAAAAGTTTCAGTTTTCTCTATATGCTACATTTTAAGTGTTATAAAGAAAACATTTGGATCAAATAATTTACACTGAAGTGTAGGTGATTCATATTTGGTATATAAGGGGTAGTCATTCTTTAAAAAGAAAAAAAAAAGGAAGTATCTGAAGTCAGTTCATACAAAGATGCTTTGTTAGCACTGTGGATAAAAAGATGAAAAACACCACCAGATCTGATTTCAAGTTTATAGTCTAGTAGGAAGGATCACATAAGCACACAAAGATCTGCAACACAAGTTAGAAAGTGATTCAGTGCATAAGGGTTCAAGTAGCATTGTTTGGGAAATTCAAAAAGAGAGAGATCATTTGCAGTTACATTGCTTCCTGTCTATGTAGTCTTTGGTAAATAATTTTTAACCTCATTGAACTTCATTTTTCTCATTTATAAAATGAGTAAGTTGACGTCTAAGGTCCTTTCCAACTATAAAATCTTATGATCTTAGGAAATGTATGGAGAAATACATCATAAAGGAGTGACGCCTGAACTGGGTCTAGAAGGCAAGTGTTTTGATTAGGTAGAGATGGGAGAGTCAGAGGGATTAGGTCTGTATACAAAGTATATGCTATTATCTGAAAGAGATTAGAATGAGAGGAAGGCAAAATGAGAAGTGACTAGATCATTAGATTTACTGAAGTGCAATGTGCTTAAGGCCAGAAAGGATGTTAATTAGCATATCAGAATGTCTTGAATGACTGTCTAAGGAGATTGCATTGTATAATGATAGTGACTACAGCTGTGATTTTGTGGGTAAAGGGGACTCCCAAGTGAGGAAGTTGGTTATACCAGCCTTCTTTGCAATTACAGAATTACCTAGCACATGAACAGATAAATGACTTGCTTAGGGTCACGTAGCCAGTTTATATTAAAGGTAGGGCTTGAATCCAACACTTTTTGGTTTTGAGTACAGCTTTCTATCCATTATGCCATGGTACCTCTGAAGGTTTCTGGACAGAGGAGTGATGGGAACAGACTTGTGTGTTGTGTCATTGCTTTGACAGTGGCATGAAGGATGAATCAGAGAGTTGAGACACTGAATACAGGGGAATTCACTTGGGGATTATTATAGTAATCTAGGCAAAAGTTGATGAGACCTTGAAATTCCATAATTTCATCACATAGCATGTGATCCAGCCACAGAAATAGAGTCACATAAATCTAGTCATACAATAGAAATTTAAGTGAGTCACAAAAGATAAGAAGTCACAGAAGATGGAAAATAGCCGGCTGAAGAAATGTTGCAATTCCTCACAAACATACAAACACACCGCCCTGCATTGTGTACATCTATAGTCATGATGCTACATGGTTTGTGTGGAGCATGTGCAACATAGGTGGCAAAGGGTAAGGACCATGCTGGTGGCTAGGACATTTTTCTAGTCATAAGAACCCATATAATTGCTTTATTTTGAGGAGAAAGGAAAAAAAAAAACATAGGCACGTGATCTGCCTCGATTTTGGGACTAGAAAAATAGGATAACCATGAATATTCTAGCTAAACTGAGGTTCTCATTCCCCTTACCTCTCTTCTGATTTTTTATCTGTACATAAACCTTCACTCCTACTGTTTTTAGCCTTGGAATGATTATATAAGGGTGTTTGGAGTAAAGTACTTCATAAAAGGTTGTGTTCAAATATCATGTCTGATGAATTTCTTTGGGCATCAGTTGCCCTAATTCATAAAGTAAAAGGGTTGGTGCTATAAAGGACCAACTTTCATTGCACTTAATCATAGCAGCAAAGTGCTGTGGGTAAAGAGTCAGGAGATCTAGCCTCAAGTCTTGGTTCTCCTACTAACATCACTGTGAGATAAGAAATGTCTTTTGCTTCTCTGAATGTTAAAGTCCTTCTTAAAAGAGAGAGTTGGAATAGGTGGCTCTTAAAGACCCTTGTATATCTAAATTGCTTTAATGCTGGTTTCTAAAGCCCATTCAAACTCTAAATACCTATTTTATTATTGTTTTTGTTTTATATGTGACTTGGGAGTCAACAGACCTGGATTCAAATCCCACTCCTGATGCTTACCACCTGTGTAACTTGGAACAAATAACTTAATCTTCCTGGGCCTCAGTTTCTTTATCTGTAAAATGAGGGGGATGAACTAGATGACCATCTGATGTCCATTTATGTCTATGATCTCCCTTTAATATTCTTGAACATTTCCTATACTGCTATTCACCTTACCAATCTCCATATATAGATTTGAAAAACACTTTAAAACAAAGTTTCCTCGGTACATCCCCTTTGCTACCCTGACTCAACTGCTGCCAGCAAGGACATCTATAAGGAGAATACAACTTGCTGCTTGATAAACTTGTAAAGTGTTAAATTAAAGGGTCCACTGATTAAGTGACAAAATTCACCTTTCTGCCTACTCTCTGGCTAATTATATGTTGCCTTGATTATTTTTCCTCTCTCCTGTTTTCCCTGAAAGATAAGTAGCCTCCACCCTTTACAAATATTTTTTAAAATGATGGAAAAATGTATCTTACTCTTCTTTCCCTATCTCAAAATTTCTTGAAGCCCTGAAATTTGGACCAAAAAAAATCCCAATATATTTTGCTGGAAAGAAAACCGACTCTATATCTTGAATCTACCATTGACTAACCCTGTGACCTTGAGGAAATAAATATCTCCAGGCCTCATTTTCTTCATCTGCTAGAAAAATATACTAGATAATCTCTAAGGTTCTTATTAGCTCTGAAATGTTCTTTTTTTCTCCCTCTTATTCTCTAAATATAGTCTCACAAGTGACCTTAAATGCCTTTTCCCCCTAAAACGTACCCATGCTTCAACAAAGACTTTTTGACCTATTTTATGCTGATCACTGCATTAGGTGCTGTAAAGACACACACACACACACACACACACACACACGCACCCCAAAACAAAACAAAACACAAAACATCATCTTTGCCCAAAATTTATAAGACAGTTGGGTAGATGAGGCATAGTAATACAAATAAGTAGTCACAAAACAACCCGATCTTGGAGGTGACTTATCTTAGAACCAACCTTAGCTCTTTGAGATTTAGGTAAGAACTCATGATAAATAAAAATTCACTTTAGTACTCAAAGTAGATGGTTCAAAGTACCCATACTAAAGTTTATATCTCTTCTTCATAGAACAGTCTTTTGAGCTTTCACTTGGAGATTATTTATTATTATTTTAGACATGATAATAAATTGGTGAGCTGTATTCTTCACCCACAGACATTTAGAAGGGCATCTTTTGGGGACAGGTACCCTGATAGCAGCAATAAGTGACAAGGGACAGTAACAGTGAGGGAAGAGACAAAAAATGTAGAAAAAAAGCAGAACAATAATATAGAAGCAAATATTCCTACCTTCCTCAATAGCCTGAAGAGATCACTGAATTATGGTAGAGTAATTGTGTTAATATAAGTTTCCCTGTCATAGAAAAGGTTAAATGATGTTTAATATTCTCTTTAAGCAGAGAGGGAAATATATAATGAATTTTAGAAAATCTTCTGTAAAAAATAGTAAAGCAAAAGTTGTTTTGGCATAGCATGAACCTATAGTTTTCTAGAAAATTTATTTTTTCAAACATTAATTTTGAATTTGAAAATTTTTAAGCACTAGAAAATATAAATCATTTTTCTAACTTGACATCTCTTTTCTTAATGAAGGGCTGTAATGTCAAGGGAATTTGAAGATCTTCCCTGTCTATTAATAGGCACATAGAGCCCTGGTCCAGAGTTAAACAGGCTATGGGCTACAGGGAGTTTCCAATTAAGTAATGGGGCACAAGAATTTTCAAGCTCCTTGGAGCTAATCAGATGCTGAGTCTTTGTTATATATTCTGGGAGGTTGGCATTTTGCTTTGGAGAGAAGGATATTTTGGTTTCCTGACTGCCTAGATGTCTGCACTCCTTCTATCTAGTCATGTATGTAAAGTGTATAGTGATAGCCCTGTCTGTTGGTCTTTGTGTTAATTTTTCTGCCTGTATTTTCTATACTCACTTATTTCTCTGTAACTAAAGCAGGATTGTTAACCCCTTTAAAACTGTATTTCCTTTATAAAGCAAATGAAAAGAACCTGTGCTAGCAGGTAATCCTGGGTGTTCTAGGGTGCTTGCTAATACAACGGCAAAGCAGCTTGCGGTAATATTGTAAGGAGCAGATAAATTGGTTGTGGACTTCAGTGATGATCACTTGAGTCATCTGACCAGAAATCTAGTGTTGTTTCTACTACCTCGTGGCATCAGTGCCCAAATCTTTCCTCACAGTGCCTACTTAAAAAGCACTGCTTGATTACATTTGCTTATTTGCCTGGAGGCCCCCAAGATAGCACAGAGGACAAGTGCTTCAATGGATTCAGGAAGACCTGAGTTCAAATGTGATCTCAGGCAGTAGCAAGCTGTGTGACCCTGGGCAAGTGACTTAGCTTCTCTGCCGCAGTTTCTTTAACTGTAAAATGGGGATAATAATATCTCCCTAACAGTGTAGTTGGGAGAATTGAATGGGATAATATTTGTAAAACACTTGGCAAATTGCTTGGCACATAATAGGTGCTTAATAAATGTTTATTCTCTACCTTCCCCAACCCACCTTCAACTAAAGATATAAGAATCTATAGCTATCAGAATGGACTTTACATGTTATTGGGCTTAATCCCTATTTTATAGATGAAGAAATCTCTCAGGAACTGGAACAGTACTTTCCTGGGGCCCTCCCTCTGATTGGATAGGTCCTCTATTGCAGGAGGGAGCCCTGGTCAGCCATCTTTTCATTTCTCACCAGGTTGGCCTCCAGACATTTCCATCATGCCCCCAACCCTGGTAACTTTCTCTCCTCCCCTTTTCAGTTGCCTTTCATCTTCCCCCATTAGAATACAAGTTTTTCTAGAGCAGGGACTATTTTCTCTTTGCTTCTATTTGTTTTCTCAGTGCCTAGCATTTTAATTAACACATAGTAAGCACTTAATAAATGTCTGTTGAGTGATTGACTAACCAGCAGCATTAGAAAGAAAGGGGATTTTGCAAACCTCAGAGCTTAGTAATTGCTGATGAAGTGTTACAGTTAAAAAAAAAAACTCCACTGGAACTTCTCCCTCGGAGTATTCCCTCATCTCAGCACCATTTCCCACCATCCTAAATGCCCTGACTGCTTCCATGGGAGTCCAGGTTGAGATTGAGTTTGAGATGTGGCCCGTCAATGAGAGGGGAGGACATGGAAAAGATAATTTTGGTTTCACCTAAGTATGTTTATATATCATATAAAATTCATAACAGGATGAGTGGTCAGCAACATATTTTTCCTTATAAAGGATGACCCTGTACAAGTCTTGATAGGTCATCCCTAACGACATAAATATTTCTGGATCATATTGTATAATTTGCAGTAGGTCATCCTTATGAATTGTAAATACTTTTCATATCAGGCTTCTACCATCATGTATCTAACTAATGCAATGTTTTTGATCTTGGTCCAGTTGAAGTTGGCTGTATTTGAATTATAAAGAAGCAAGAGAGAGAGTGCTGAAAGGAGAATATTAACTTTATTTTGTGAAAATGATGAGCTAATTCTGTGCACATGAAATTAGGGTTGCCAAGGTAATGTCAGGCAGTTAGTTTCCAAAACATTTGAATAGTGGGGTGAGAGTGAAGGGTAAGCATCAGAAAAGGAGGTTTTAAGACTGATCATATGAAAAGGGTTCAGGCAGGCTGGAATGTCAAGGTTTGTTTGGCTTTGGAGTTTTGTAGTGATGCTATCTCTCATGGCATGTCTCTCTTAAACCAAGCATCCTGGGTCAAATTCAGCCCTGAGATCTGCATGCCTGACTTCCACCAACGTCAGTGGAAGTTGCAAGAGAATATCTTAGGATCAAAATTATTATGACTACTCACAATAAAATAATGAAAAATTTAAATCCAAACATTCATTTGATCCACCAGTAAAAACAGTTCCACAAATAAGCAGGATTTCTAATCTTATTGGCTGGGGAGGTAGAAGGGCTATTTGTCTTCAACTAATTGTGATTTCATTTATTGTCCTTGCAGAGATATTAGCTTGTTGGACATGGTGGAAACCACTAAACTAAAATAAGCTGAAATGAAATGGGAATCAGTGCTTTAGAAATTATAAACTCAACTTGAACTAAAGTTTGTGGGTTTGTAGATAGCTTATTTGCCACAGTTATTTTAGAAGTATCATATAATAAGCCACCTACCTCTTCTGACTTTTCGGTACTCCCTTGTCTTACTCTCTCTATATGATTCTTTAGGGTCTTCCTTAACTCCAAGACTGAGACTACTGATATTTAATTCGCTTTACCCCCACTCCCCATCCAATACTACTCAATTATCCTTTACATATGGAATATGGTTCTATTGAGTTTCTGACAGCTAGAATTTATATAACTCTTTAAGGTTAAAAAACAAACAAATACTTGAATGATTGACCCATGTTCACACAGCCAATTGATGTGTGAGGCCAAATTTGAACACAGGATTTCCTGATTTCAGATCTAACACTGTCGACTGTGCCACGTAGCTGTGAAAATCTTATGTGTGGCCAGATTCCCTCATATTCCAAATGGAGACCTTTCCTGTTCTTTTTTTTGCTGATTAATCTGGGAAGTCAACAAGTATTAAGCACCTACTATGTACCAGCTACTGTGCCCTTAGCGTGGGATTACTTATATACTAAGAATGTGTAGACCTGGGAGTATAAGGGAATGGGCAGTTTCTTCAAAGAAGCACATTTTTCATGTATCCCTGTTTATAAGTCTAATGGCCATTTAAGGATAGAAGTCCTGACTTGGCACTTAAGGAAACATTCATTGTGCCTGCCTCTCTCCCCACTCCCACATTTACACACACATATAAAGCATATAGCCATCACTGTATCAGTAACTAATATGTAATGTTTGTACCTTTTTCCACCAGAATGTTTGAGCAGTATTTTCTCTTTCAGCTATCAAGTTGTTTTAAGGAAGAAAAGATTATATTAACATGTAGAAAATCAACTATCAGCATAGTTAGTAGCCACAAAGTATAGGTCAATTTCCCATTTTTTTTATCCAATTTTTCTTGACACAAACTCAGAAAAAAATCACTTTTCTATGTTCAGCTGAGATCTCTGATATATTGGAGCAGCTAATTGCAGTGACCAATAAAATAAAAGCATTAACACAATGATCAATTTCATGATGATAAATAAATCACTGAATAAAAAAGTACCTAAGAGTTTACCATTGTGAAGTTTCTGAGCTGTCTTTTTATCCAAGAATGATGGGAAATGGACAATTATGAGACATCACACATTCTGAAATAGGTTAGTTTGAGGTAAATGTGAAGAAATGGGGTTCAGGAAGCCAATATTCTGTCCCAACATTGCTACCAATTTACCATATGAACTTGGAAAGTCTCCACATTTCTGAGCCTTGTTTTTCTTTTCTGTTAAATAATTTAACAATTAGATTTATATACACAACTGGAACAAAACATATTGCGCATGTAATAATATAAAATAAGAATAATAATTTCACAATTGAATTTAACAAGAATTAATTAAGTACCTATTATGTTTAAAAACTCTGTTCTGGGTGATGGTTGATGAAAAATAGCATAGTCTCTGCCCTTATTGAAGTCTATATCCTAATAGAATAGTTGGGCATTAATAAATATGATAAAATATGAAATGTAAAAAGGTAAAGGGGAAGACGAGTTCCAGACAAAATCATGACTCCTATTTTTATAGTACCTTATGGTTATTACTGCTACCAATTTACGGATGAGGAAACAGCGATTTTTTTTTATGTGTGACCAGCTACTTATTACACGCCAGAGTTGAATTTTGAAGTTGACTTTGCTGAATGCAAGTTCTGTGCTCTTTTCTGTCATACTGCCTCTGTAAAATATACTCTGCACGATTAAAAGCACTACTCTGATGTCTCATTATGTTATCATAGTAACCCTAGATTCTTCAAGGTGGAGAAGAAGTTCTGCAAATTTTGAGAAATTCAGAGAAATTTGGCCCTGAAGTGATGATGATTTTTTTTTGGTCATGGTAAATTATAAAGACTATCCACTAAACCATGAAGGAGTTGCAATCTGTAGTGGTATAATGAAATCACAGATCTTAAAAAAGAAAGAATATTTGTCCTACACACCTTAAAAGGTTATTAGAATGAAATAAGTTCACAAAGGTGAAAAAGAACTGTGGAAATTAATTAATTAATTAATGGAATGAATGACAAAAGCATGCATTAAATGCTTATAATTTGCCAAGCACTTTGCTATTCACTCAGGATACAAATACAATAGCTGAGTCAGTCTCTGCCCTCAGGGAGCTTATGTTCTTAAAAAAATGCACTGTAGTGCAGAAATAGAGCACATGAGGTGTGACTATGAATTAATGAAGGTGATTCAGTAAAAAAATGTTACTTGGCTGAAAAAAGGTAGCACTTCCAAAACTATTTTGAACAATGGTGATATTATTAGGATGGCCTGCATAGCTCTACAACGCATTTAAAGAGGAAAACAATCCTATAAATTTGAATTTATAGGTTTAGATAAGAACACTTAAAAAAAAAAGATCTCAATAACCAATCAACATTTATCAACCCTTCTGTGTACTACTCAACCTTGTATAAGAGGAATGCTACGTTGTTACTGTGGATGAAAGTTTTGTGAATTACTGCTATGCATTCATCTTTGCTAAAGTAATTAATTCTCCTTAAGAATCAAAGCAGCGGCATTATGCCTCTGAAACGGATGCCCAAGATCTAAAGGTCAAGGTTTCTCTAATTAGTGGTTGTTCTTGAAAATGAAGAGCAGCACTCTCTGATAAGATTTGGCTCCATGCTTGACCACATCTATAATAGCACTCCATAGCAACATTATATTTAAGGCTCTGTCCGGCTTCCCATCCTAATATCCAATTTATAGTCATTTTAATTTCTGGCTAGTTTAAGTCAGGTTGGGTTGAAGTTTGGCAGGCATGTTGACAAATCTGGATATAATTTTATTTTTCAAGAAATGGTGTAAGCCAACCATTTCCCCCCTTCTCAGTTAGCAGTGTCCAAAATGAGATATTTCATGGGCGGCTTTGGATTAGCTACACATCTTTTGGTTAAAGGAGGCCTTGTTGCTAAAGAAACAAAAGTGATCCTTGCCATTCAGTAGCACCACATACAGGTTTTCCACAACCCTTCCTAAAGGGGTAACGTTCCTTTCAGAAAACACAAGCTTGGTGTATGCAGTAGCTGCTTTGTGTAATTTTGCACTGTCAACAGCCATGGAACCAGTAACACTGAAATGTTTTGATTGTGGAATCATTATGATGGAATGGAACCATCCTAAATTAAAGTCCTGTCTCAGTTTCCATTATAAACCTCACTGTTTTCTTGGTTTGACAGTGTTCCAGTCACGTTGGTCTCCATCTTGGCAAGACTGTTGAATAGTTACACCAGATGTTATTAGGAATACTTCTCCTCCTTAAGTATCATGAGTGAATTTAGCCTCTATGAACTGGCAGAATAACAAACAGTCTTAAACCAAGAGACTGGGCATGTGGGAACAGTTGCTGGGATAACCTCTTCATTTGTTCCAATTTAGGAGGTTTTATATACAAAGGTTTTTAGCAGACACACACCTGCACACACATATGGTACCATAGGAAACACCTGGTCCATTAACCACATTAATACAAAGAGATGACTCCTCCTCTCCCCTGGAATTCCTCACCCATCTAGGTTTTTTCAGCCTTTAGCTCAAGGACTTCAGTAGGGTAAGAACATTTAGCAGTCCATTTTTTGATAAATGGATATAAACTGAACATGACTTCCTCTATACCCTCAATGTAATAATATGAAAAATAGATTTTAAATTACTGTTTAAAGGAGCTGCTGCATATTTCTTGTAGAGGAATCCTTACTGCTAGCATTGCTCAGGAGACTAATTGAATTGGAGAACGTGAAATTGGAGCTATTGAAAATTGAGAAAATAACCATATCCTTCTCCAAATTGATATAGTATGACTCTTTCTATACTCTCATTTGCCCCCAACCAATGTAGGGAAGTAGGGAAATGGCAAGGCATCAGTTACTTGATGGTCCAATACAATTTTGAGTCTTTTCAGCAGGAATTATTTAAATGCCTGCTATGTGCAGGCATTGTACCAAGCCCTAGAGATACAAATAAAGGCAAAAGATAGTCCTTACTTTCAAGGAACTCACAATCTAATAGGGGAGACTAAAGGCAAACAACTATGTGTAAACAAAAATATGTGTGTATGTATATATGCACATACACATGCTATATATGTGTGTATGCACACACAAACATATATACATATATATGATAAATTAGAGATAATAAACAGAGGGAAAGCATTAAAGGAGATCAGAAAAACCTTTTTGGGGAAGGTGGGATTTTGTCTGGATCTAGGAAGCCAGGAAAACCAGAAGGCAGAGATGTGGAAGGAGAACATTCTGTGCATGGGGGACAGTCACTGAAAATCTTTGGAATTGGGAAATAAGTTTGTCTTGTGTGAGAGACAATAAGTAGACCAAGGTCACTGAATTGCAGAGTATATGAGGTGAGTAAGTTTTAAGGACAATATAAAAGTGGTGCAGGTTATGAAGAACTTATCTGAGGATTTTATATTTGATCCGGGAAGTGAGGAAGTGGAGTGGGTACCATGCTTTTACTTGGCTATTTCTCCTATATGTGTTCCTAACATGGAGAAAGAAAAAAGATTTCCTCAGCCATAGCCAGTGCATTTCTCTCTTGGCCCTCAGAAGCCATGGGGTCAGGAAGGAGGCTGCTGTTTTCTGGTTACTAGCAGTTTTCTTCTCCATCTAGACCTGCACCTAACTAGACGAATTAATGACCATGTGCAATAAATAAGTACATGTGGTAGGTTATTACTTCCCTCTTTAAAATTTCATATATTATGAGAACATGTGTTATATATGAGAACATATGTTATATGTTATGAAAATGTATCTTTTCAACTCAAAATTATAGTTTGGAGATGTTTGCTAGCATGTGACCTCCCAAAAACTCTTGGGTGGTGGAAAATGTGATCTTTTTGACTTAGGTTTATAGATCTATAGCTATAAGGGAACTTGTGTGGGTTGTCCTTAGTTCTCGAAGAGGACCATGATATCAGTAAGATGATGCCATGACTTGCAAGTAAATTGGATTTGAGTGAGGGAGGACTGTGCAAAGCCACCAGCCTTACTTTCGCCTCTGGAGTCATCTGCTTCCAGTGGCCAGATATAGATCAGGACAACCGGAGATGGCCCAGGAAGCAGCGGGAGACCTTGACCTTTTTAAGCTAAGGTCTTTCCAAGTTCTCACTTTGACTGATGCAATGCTCAATCAGTGATTAGGGCTATTTAAGAAGGGAGCCAAGTCATGGCCCCTTTAATAAAAAAAAAAAATCAAACTGGGAGGGGAAGACCTTCAAGTTTTCTGGCCAAAAGAGAAAGAAGTACTATTTAGACTCATTCTCAAAGACCAGCTAGTCCATCCTCCTCCTTTTACAGAGGAAGAAACAGGCCCAAAGAGATTAAATGACCCATGGTCATATGAGTAGTAAATGATAAAGCCAGTAGTCAGACTCAGCTCTTCTGACTTAAAATGCAGTACCATTATTACTGGGTGCTGCTGCCTCCTTTCTTTCTTACATCACTGACACTGATCATTATTATTTTCTGGTGACTAGGAAAATTGATTAGTTTCTTATGGCTTCTTTTGGATGGGTGCTCTAAATCTACTCTCAAGGCAGATTCAATAGTCTTCCCTACATGGTATTACTGAATAGTTACACATATGCATCAGGAGAACTGCGAATTCATCAGTAGGAATTCTGCTTCTACTAAATATGGATTATACTCCATTTACATATACCCTGCTTGAAGTTCTTCATGATCTGCTGTGGCTAAATAAAATTAATTGGCTGGTATCCATTCATATGTAAACAGTTCTCTTTAGGTTTAATTTGGCTAGTCCTTGGACAGTAGTCTAATTCTAGATCTTTACCCAAAGTTTTTCCTACTTTGTAGGACCTCATAGAGCTTGTGATATGCTAACAGCCTATGAGACCTGAAGGTCACATCTAGACCACAAAGGCAGAAAGATTTAGATATAATATCATGCATAAAACTTGAATTATGAAATTTACCTAACAAAAGTAGACTCGGCCATTATATATACACTTTTGCATCTTATGATACCCTTTCCTCTATTATTTGTTAAAATCCAATACAAATACTCCTTGGGTTTCAAACTCCCAATCTGTAAAATGGGTTCTGAACCTGGGTCCCATGAACTCCTTAATATCACACACACACACACACACACACACACACACAAAACTATATTTCAATAGAATTTGATAACTAATTCAATATTTTCAATAATTCTTCTATAAACGGATGTATTTAATTTTATACATTTAAAAACATTGTTCTGAGGAAGGGTCCATAGGTTTGTGACATGAAACCATAAAAGTTTGTGACATGAAAATTTTAGAGCTTTTTCTATTGGAATCTTCTGCAAATGTTTCAGCTGTCCTTGTCTTTCTTTCTGATGTAGTTTTGTTCTCTACAAAGTCCCAGCTGTGTTTGAATGGTGTTAAGAGAACCTTATTAATGGTTACCATAAAGTGAAATGACCTGAATGCCCACAAAACATCATCTCATCCCCTTCCGTTTCTCCCCCATCCCTGCCCCTCCTCAGATACTTCCTATGTAAAAAATGCTTTTTGTCCCCCTCTGTTTTTTCATTGTTCACAATTTAGTTAATTCCTCCTCAAACACCTCCTTTCTCTTCCACTTCTCTTTACAAGACTGACATATTGCCTTAGGAAAATAATTCCTCCTTTACGTTCTATTTGTGAACCCTCCCCCCCAATGATAATATAACCTGAAGTCAGTTCAAACATGGGTTCACAGAGTTCTGTGTGATCCTGGGCAAGTCCCTTAAACCCCTGTCTCAGTTTCCTCAACTGTAAAAAGGGGAAAATAACAACGCCCAATCCCCAGGTCTATTGTGAGGATCACATAAGAATATTTGTAAAGTGCTTGGCACAATGACTGGCACCTAGTAGGCATGATATAAATGCTTTTTGCCTTTCTCCTCTTCTTGAGGGTAAAGACTTTTTAATAAAAATGTCATTGTGGTTTTATCAGAGGCTTGCACAATACTTGGTATGTAGGAGGAGTTTAATAAAGGTATACTGAATTGAAATGGTAAGCATAGTAGTAGTATTGGATATACAATTTTATTTAAAAAAAGGAAAGTCATTCCTTTTGAAGTGAAATTCAATCCAAAGAAGGTGGATGGTCAGTGTCTAAAGCCCATGAAAGTGACCAGAAGGCCTTTTCTACATAAGATACCATTTACTTTTTCCATTCACTTGTAATAGAAGTGCCAGTATTAAATATAAATGATAAATGATTTCTTATTCAATTTGATTTTGGTTTGCTTCATTTCATTAGGAGTATTGCAATAATTTTTACTATTTTTCTTTGAAGGGTAAGTACCTTTGTTATATCATAGTTTAAATAGATTTTTATGGACTAACTGCTATTGAAAATACTGTTTCTATGGAAAAATATGTTCTGTGTTCCAAACAAGTAAATTACAATTGAATTTTTATAGCGTAATAGTTTATAAATATAGTTCTGACGATATTTGTTTGTTTAAACATGCTTAAAATTTTCATTAAGTTTATGAGTAGGTAATAGTTTGTTCAGTTAGGTATTGGGATATTTTCTTTGTTTGGATTGATGTAAAAACATAAAGGAATAAAGGATACTGGCAGCATAGTTTAGAATTATGATTTTCTTTGTACCTGAGAGAAGGAAGGTAAAAAACCCCCAAAGATCCCAACATACTTAAGAGGTGTCAAATGATGTATTACAGAATCAGCTTATGTGCAGTGTGTGCTGGCTTTCTAGAATTGTTTCTACCTATCTCTGAAGTTGTATTTACACATTTCAATAATCAAGATAATTCTGCATAGTGTTGTGAGAGCAACAAGGGATTCAGATGTTCCATCTCAAAGACCCATGAAAGAAATTCTCTTTGAAAGACCTGCTTCCCTAGCTATCTCATAATGTAAACCAAGTATGCTAAAAATGTGAAGAATCTATTAGGGTTATATAAACCAAGAAGAGAGGGGAAAATGAGTCCTCGAGCACTTTCCTCTTCTGGATTTTGCCATAGTGGAAGCAGACACTGAGCTTCATGCAAAAGAGGGTGAAATGACAAATGGAACTTTGTCTCTGGCTTTCTAGGTTCTTGGGAATTGGGATCAATTCAAGTTCATAGACTTAGAACTGGGAGGGAGGAGATCTTAGAGGCCATCAAGTCCTGTGCTTTAATTTATCAGATGAGAAAAGTGTCCCTAAGGGTTAAGTACCTTGTCCATGGTCTCGCTGTTAGAGGCAGAGGCAGGCTGCAAATCCAGGTCCTATCTCTAAAAAAATCGAGGTCAGAATCAGAGTAAAATGGCAAATGCCATTTACCTTAGTGACTTCTCAAGTGTTCTGTTGTGTCCAAGTCTCTATGACCTCACTTGGGATTTTCTTGGCAAAAATACTGGAGCTGTCTGTCATTTCCTTCTCCAGCTCATTTTACTGATGAGTAAATTGAGGTAAAAAAGGTTGAGTGATTTGTCCAGTGTCTGAGGGTAGGTGGTACAGTAGATAGAGTTCTGGGTCTGGAATAAGGAAGACTTATCTTTATGGGTTCAAATCTGGCCTTAGACACTATTTGTGTGACCCTGGACAAGCCTCAAGTACTATATGTAAAAGCCACATGCACTTGGAGTCACTCTTCTCTTCATTGATTCAGATACAAGTATATGCAGTTTACTACCAAGTTAAGATGAAAAGTAAGGAGCACTAATCATACACTTGCAGCCTAAGTAAGGGGCTCCCTTGCTGTTTCTATAGATGTCCAGGAATGAATCCCAGAAACCCTCTTTAAGCTTAAATCATATCTCAGATTATATTTTGCTAGAAGATAAAAAAATAAAGATTTTAAGATCTAATAGAAAGTCATGGGATCCCTACAGTGAGTGTACTGTTTATACTATACAGTATTACTCTCTGCTCTGATTCACCTCTTTCCAGAGTTCAGTTAATTCCTAAACGATTAGGTGCCCTATGCCCCTGACTCTAGGGTTACCTACCTTGATTTAAGTTTCGAGACCGCATAGTTTTTTGCTTCCTACTTAGTTCAGGCGCTTATCATCTCTTGCCTTGATTGTCAAAGTAAAGTAAGCATTTGGCCCTGTGCACTCCCTTCAGAACTCCCTCCCCTACACACCCATTCAGTAAACTCTAGTGACTCCTTACAACATCTAGGATCAAATATGAACTTGTTTGCAATTTGTCACTTTACAATATTGCCCCTATATGCCTTTCCAATGTTATCACACATTATTCCCCTCTGCTCACTCTGTGGTCAAGAAAAACTGGCCTCCTTGCTATTTCTCATGCCCAGCATCTCATCTCCCTTCTCCATGCTGTTATCTTGTTGGAATATACTCATTTTCCCCTTTTCTTGCAATCTCTTGTTTCCTTAAGTACTCATCTTTCCTCTTCCTTCCAGCTTATTCTTTCTTTTCCCCTAAGGTTATCATATATTTAAAAATGTTTTGCTTATACCTTCATATTTACATTGGACTCCTTTGTTAGACCATAAGCTCCTTAAGGACTGGGAAAGTCTCACTTGTGTCATTTTATCCCAACTGCCTAACCTACAGTAGGTTAACCTACCGGCATTTAATGTATTTAAATGGAGGTATTTGTAGAGAGATGAAAGTCTTTTTGGTTCTCGCCTTCAACTCCCCTCCCCTATGACCTTTGTTTATCCCAATCATTTGATGAATGATCAGTTCTTATGATTTCCCAGTACCCTCAGATGTCATGCTTAACTAGAGCTCAGATGCCTTTTGCCCTCTAAGCATGCCCAAGTTATCTTCAGCTAGATACCACATTCAACATGCACTAGTATTACTGCACTAATTCATCTATCAATATTTATTGAGTCCCTATTATGTATTTAACATTTGCCTGAGAAACAGGTTAAAAATATTAGTTATGGTCTGGATGTAACATAATATTTTTAACTCTTATTTCCATTGACAGCCAGGAATTCAGACATTCAGAAATCTTCAAATCCAATCAATATTCACAAGATTATTTCCAGAACATCATAAAATGATAGATGCACACAGTGTATCATGAGGATTTTTTAAAAAGGGACTAGAGGAATGTGGTGGACATTTTACAGTAATGTGAGTGTCTCTCAAGAACCTAAAACTGAGGAGAAACAGGACTGGATAATAACAGTAGAGAGGTATTTGGGGAGGAAAGAGAATGTCTCAAAGTACGTACATGCTTTCACTGGAGACAATCTGTTCCTAATTCAAAGATAAAAGTTCACTCATGTCTCATGTATTCGATCTCTAACACCATTTTAAGAAGTGAAAATAAGATTGCCATGTCTCTATCCATCAGGGCTGCCATGTAATCTTTTTTTTAAGTGTGAACAATTCTTTCTTGCCTATTTTGATAGAAGAGAAGGTAATCTTAATGATTTTTTTCCAGACATCCCTGCTATTTTTTTTTCTTGGCAGTAGTTTAATGATTCTACCTAGGGCTTAATTTGAACTGAGCAAGATAGGAAAAGCCTTTTCCTGCCTCCGCGAGCTGCTAGCAAGCAGTAGTTTTAAGTATCATTATAGTCATCATCACCAAAATATGTTTCATTTTCTTTTAATTCTATTTATTTAATAGCTATGATCAAAGAAGCTTATAATCTAAGATAAACAAACTAGCTTGATAAGTAACTAAAGACTGTACATATGATGAAATCAAAGGCAGATCAATTCATAAGTAGGTGGTAAGCATCATAATCAGATGCATCTCAGGGATGATGGTCATTGTGAATAGAGGAAGCAGGTTTCAATCTCCCTCTCTCCTTAGTTCCTTTTCTCCAGCAGTCATAAAGTCATTGATGCAGAGTTAGAAGGAACTACAGAGCCTATCCAACCCAACCTCCTCATTATACAGATGAGGAAACTAAGGCACGAGAAAATTAAGTGACTTGCCTAAGATCACACAGGTAATAAGCATCACGAAGGGGATTTGAATTCCAGTATTCCAACTCCAGAGTTAACCAATCTTTTCAATATGCTCCTTATCCTATGATTCATTAGACTGTTTATTTACATGTGCTCATATATACATACTCAAATGCACATATATACAGAGTATTCCAAATGTCTTAGTACAGTTTTAAACTATTAAAATTAAAAACTGAACTAAGACTTTTGGGACACCCAGCATACATGCTTACATATACATATACGTACATATACACATACACATGTACACACACGTACACACATACTTTGTATGGGTGTGTGCATGTAGCTATACCAGCAGAGTCCAGGCTCTTTCAGGTATGTATGTATTTATGCACGTGTACATAAATACATATGTACATGCACATATGCATACGAACATGTATATACGCATTATTCAGTGGACTAAACTTGAAATCTGTCCTTTACCAGGAATCTTAGAAGTGCTTCAGAAGCTATCTAATGTGATTTATGCCTGACACCTATGATCATGTACATATGTATGTGCTATATGCACACATTCTACTTCAGTCCTTGGAAAGATATGGAGTTTGGTTGATTTCTTTCATCAATGAGAATTGCGGCATCTCTTCACCTTGGTAGATCATCTTCATTTGTGCTGTCAACATCAGTATTATCACGTGGCATATCACTTGGTATCACAGCCAGCCTTCTGATAATGAACCCTTCCAAGCTTAAAAGGGATGGTCCTTGATGGCAGATTGTCAGCCCCTTCTTGGTACTATGTTTGAAAACTTTGGATCTTGATAGGACAGAAAAAAAAAAGGTTTGCACCTTACTGGCATGGCCATGTAGCCTCCAGCTTCACTGAAAAGTTACAGAATAAGACTTTAAAGGAGAAGCTGATATTTATATTTGAATATGGTAAAAAAGGTTGTTGAGAGGAAAGTACCTTATGAACTTTAAAGTGCTTCCTAAATGTGAACTATGTTTATTATATCTATATATAAAATGTATCTATGTCTGTACCTGTATCTCTATAATTATATAGAAATATGTAGATACTGTATATTTAAATATAGTGTCTATATATGGAGAATTTTAATATATAATTTCAGAGTATCTATGGAGATTAGAGAGATATTATACATGTATATATGCATATGTAGACCTTATGTATATACATAGCAAATACATGCAGAGTAAATCAATATGCATGTGCATTTATTCATATATTATATATGGACTCTTCTATCTTCTTTTTAGGATTGTCATCCATACTCTGCTCCCTAACAAGGGATATATAGCAGGACTTTCCTGTGCCCTCTTTTCTTTTCCTTCTCTATTGTCATTCTCTCTCTTGAGCTCCAGACCTGCTTCACCAATTGCCTCCTAGCTATTTTGAACTAGATAGCTTGCAGCCATTTCAAGCTCAACATGTCCAAAATAAAACTCATTATTCCCCTTGCTCCCAAATCCACACTGGGCCAAGCATCTCTTTCTATTGAGGTCACCATCATCTTTCCAAAGTTACCCTGGTTCACAGCTTTGACTTCACACTCTTTCTCATTCTACATATCTAATTAGTTGCCAAGTTTTATCTATTTTACCTCCTCCTCATCTCTTATAGCAATCCCTTTTCTCCCTATTCACAGAACTGCTTAGTTCAGGCTCTCATTATCTCTCACGTGGACCATTTCTGTTATCTCGTAATAGTTTTCCTCCCTCAGGTCTTTCCTAACTCCAATGCGTCCTCCAAATAGCTGCCCAAATGTTAATATTCCTAAAGTGCAAGCCTGCCCAGGTCACTCCATTTTTCCTTAAATTCTAGTTGCTCCCCATTGCCCCTAGGACCAAATGCAATCTTAACTGGTGGGTATTTTAAATCCTCCATAATCTTGGTTCTGATTTCCTTCTAGATGTATTACATTTCTCCCTTCCATGTAGTTCAGCTGAAATAATGTTCCATGTCCTACCTCCATGCTTTTGCATAGGGTGGCTCCAGCTCCTGGAATATACTCCTTCCCTACCTTTGCCTCTCAAAATCCCAAGCTTCCTCTAAAATTTAAATCAGCAATTTGGAACTATGCCCAAAGGGCTATAAAACTTTACATACATAAAGAAGGGTTTCAAATGGATTATCTCCTTTCTACCTGTAAATTTAAAGCATATATGTATACACATATATTTACATATAGACATACACATATATGTAAATGTCTATGTTCAGAGAGATATATGGATATTTTTTCCTCCATGCTAAATTCGGTGTTCTAGATGGTGATTTCTGTATAGTTTAAGAGAGTGATTCAGAATGTGAATACATACCCATAAGTCACTTTCCTCTCTCTAGTCTATACCTGTCACCACTCTTTCTGAGTGTTTGTGCCCTTTGTGACTGCTTTCCTAGCTACCAGGTGATACCTTACCACCAATTAAGCCTCTCTCATTTGCACAGGATGCACAGGATGAGATCAGCTCAGTCACTGTTGAGTTTCCTTGCATTCCACAGCTTTCCCACATCATCTGAAGCTGGGCTTTAGTGTTTCCTTAAAGTATTTCTTCTGCCCACTGTTCTTGTGGTTGCCCTACTTCAATTCCTATAGACAGCAGCCAAGATTTTTATTATCCACGGAGGCTCAGAAAATTCCTAGTTTAGACCTGAGCCTTCTAAAAGCTAAAATTGGAATCAAATTAAATCTCCATCTATCAGTCAAACAAATAAACAATACACATCAATTGAACTCTTACTCCATCCATACCTGGCACCTACTGAGTTGTTATAATGACTATATGTAGTATTTATAGCTAGGAACTTGCTATAGATTGAAGAAAACTGTATAAAACTTTTATTCTTTTAACCTCTTTTTTTAAACTCAATTCCTAACACTTAAATTATAGAACTAGACCTTAGAGATCAGCCAGTTGAATCTTTTTGTTTGATGATGATTTATTAGTTATGATACAGTGTCAGTAAAGACTGGGGTCAAGTTCTGTCTCTGACACATGCTAGCTATGTGATCATTGGCAAGACACATTAACTTTCAGTATTTCAGACCATTCTCTAAGATACTCAGCTGTAGACAGTTGCTGATCCATGTGGGGGAAGAGGGTTTCAGTTTCTATGCCTGATTTTCCCTTTGCCAATGAAATCACAAAAAAGAAAATATAATTATAATAATTTAAATTTATATTATTTCTTTAAAGTTTATAAGTTACTGTCCCATAACAACTCTGTAAAGTAGAAGGAGAAGCTATTATGATCTTTATTTTAAGAATGAGGATACTGAGACCCAGAACATTGAAATGCCTGCCCAACATCACAAAATTAGCTAGTTGCTAGCAGAACAGAGACTGAAAGGAAAGTCTGTTGACTGTTTATCCAAAGCTCTTGCAATTATAACATGCTTGCCTCGTGATACCCTTAATGTAGATTAAAGACAAATCTAGCAAAACCTCTTTAAAAATAAAAATAAAACTATTTAAAATAGGCAATGTGGCACAAATGGAAAGAGAACAGGAAGGCTGTAAAGTCAGGAAGAATTCTTAGGCCTCTGACATACTGGTTGTGTGAACTTGGTCAAGTGATTTAACTTCTTAGTATCCCAAGCAATATTTTAAAGACTATAAACTGTAGAGTATTTGTAGAAGGAGTTTTCATCACCAGTGAAATCACAGGTCTATTGCTCACACTCCCTGCCCTGCCCTTGCTCCCCAAAAAGTGTTGCCATGAAAAACGAATGCCCTTTCCGTTAGACAAAATAAAGGAAGAAGAGAATAGTTTTAAACAAGTCATTTAGCTTTTGCTTTCCTAATTCTTAAAGAAAAGACCATTTTTGAAGGCAACAGGGTTTTTAAGAGGTCTTTGTAGACATAGTATTTAACCACTCTCTTGGATATTATATGTTACATAGAAAGAGTAGACAACTAAGAGTGTGGAAAATGAATGACTCCTGGGACTGCTATTAGCTTATTTCAGCATTATTCAAAGGCTATAGAAATAACAACTCTTAACTCCTTTGCCTCTTGCTTGTAAGTTCACCATCTAAAATCAATATATGGCACTATGAGCCACAGTAACTAGCCAATAGTAATGACAATGACATAGAGTGCTTTAAAGGTTTGACCCAGCAGATTTTCCCCATAGCAACTTTGTGAGGTAGTCAATGTGAGTTTCAAGTGATCTGACTAATAGAAACTGATGTGCTTGATTCAGTTTTAATTGATTACCATAATGGTTTTTTGACTACATGACCTCTAAGCTACTTTCTAGTTTTAAATTCTATCAAAGAGACCTTGAAATTGTACACATATATACTTCAATACACCTGGAGTGCCCTGAAATTTTACTTAAGGCCTCAGGTAATACATTGTTGAGGGCAGGGCCTGGCTCACTTTTGTCCTTGGGTCTATCTATCTATCTATCTATCTATCTATCTATCTATCTATCTATCTATCTA
>NW_027187349.1:14199585-14200460 GCF_028583685.1 Petaurus breviceps papuanus
CTATCTATCTATCTATCTATCTATCTATCTATCTATCTATCTATCTACACACATGTGTGTATATGTATAAATACATGTGTAAACACTTGCACTTATACATATGTGTGTATGTGTTTGTTTATAAACACATAAAGACAGGAACAGAGACAGAGACTATTGATTCATGAGAATCCCTTCTCTCACTGCACATATTTTTCTTGTTCTTGTTCTTTGTCTTCAGCAGCCTGATGCTACTCAGAACTAGGAAGGATGTGGAAAAAATAGCAATTTCAGTTCTCACACAAAAATGTGGTGTAACACTGTGCTACCTGGTGGAAGAATGGCTCTTGGTTAACTGTTAAGGAAGATAAAGTCTTTCCCACTCTTCACTTCAGTGAAATCCCCAGATTTCAGGCTTGATGCTTCCAAGAAACAGATTATCATCCTTAACTATTGTATTGAAGAACTGCCTGCAGGCCTGAATAGGAAAATCTAACTTCTAATTAGCCTTTAACATCAGTGACTTAGAAGTGCACCCTTAAAACACAAGGAATGAAAGTGGCCCTTTGACAAGTTTCAACTTCATTAGTTCAGCAGTATAGAGAGCTGGGAGGAGACAAAACAATTCAACACTTTCCTTGCTGTACATAGAAGTATATAGATCTAGTCAATATAAAGAGTTGTACAATCAATACTGTAGTTTAGTCCTACCCCGTGTTTCCCCGATAATAAGACACTGTCTTATTACTTTTTTTGGAAAGAAAAACACCAGAGGGCTTATTTTCAGGGGAGGGCTTATGTTGTCCTGCCTCAGCTCTCCTCCGGGGCACTGCTCTCAATGGCGCCAGCAAGCAAATCACTGGGGAAGAACAGGATGACGCGCTCACTGCTGCAGC
>NW_027187349.1:14200860-14214167 GCF_028583685.1 Petaurus breviceps papuanus
GGTATATACAGAGAGTACCGTAATGTAGCGTGTAGCGCAGGGGATCACCTTCAATACAGTAGCAATCTCAATAGGGCTTATTTTCGGGAGAGGGCCTATTTTAGAGGAATCTTACACAGTAAGGGGAGGGCTTATTTTCGAGATAGGTCTTATTATCGGGGAAACACGGTAGTCAGAACACCTGTTTCATTTGGGGCACATTTTAGGAAGAAGGGGATGAGGATGGTAAATAGCCTCAAGGCTATACCATCTGAGGACAGGTCGAAGGAATTAGGGATGTTTTAGACTGAAAAAAAGAAGCAGTGGTGTGATAATTGTCTTCAAGTATTTGAAGGTTGGCCATGTTGAAGAGTGATAAAATGTGTTCTGCTTGGTTCCCTAACGCAGGACTATGTAGCACAGATTTAGGTATCATATAAGGTAAGCGTTTCTAAGAAATAAAACTATGCAATAGTGGAATGCATTGATATCTTAAAAAACAGTTCTTCCTCACTGGAGATTCATTTCCCCTTCTTTTGGAGTTGACCGGTTTTACATCAGGACATAACATTATAGAATTTGAAAGGACTTTAGCTAGGATATAATCCATTTTTCTCATTTTACAGATTAGGAAACAGAGACCCAGAGTTGATTGGGAAATTGACAAAAATAAGAGCATTTATTGGCTGTCACATGACAGCAAATAGCAGGAGCAGGGTTTGAACTAATTTCTTCTGAGAATAGAGGCAACACCATGTCATAGAGAGAATCTACTCAAATTGTATTATCTTTTTCTCATCTATATGCTTCCTTGTGGTTTGGTATTTACTTTTTTCTGCTCAGTTAATCTGATTCCACATAGATAGCTGGATTCTGGAGTAATTGTTATATCTATAACCCATTGTTTCCTGGTTAACATAATTTCATTTTAGTGTTTGGTGCTTACATTATCCAGTGCCTTCTGATCCTCTTCTTGAATGAGTTCTTGAGTGAGCAGGAGACTCCCGAGTTGTCTAAAAGAGTCAAAATACTTCATCCTGAATCTAATTTTCTGATATATGAATGCTTTTATTTTATATTATATTTATTATAATTATATTATATAATTACAATAATATTATAATATATTTGTTATGATATAATAAATGTAATATAATATGATATAATGTGATATACTTATATCGTATTATATTATTTTGATATACAAATGCTTACATTTATTTATAGAGTGACTGAGTCCCATTTGAGGTATATGATGTGTTAATTTGGAGGACATTGTCAGGCTCTTCATTATGCACCAGATACTAATACATTGCTAGCTGAATTTACTTTTATTGTTATCTGTTTGCTTACTTTCTTACTGAGTTGTTGTTCGACACTTTTCAGTTATATCTGACTTTCTGTGACCCCATTTGAGGTTTTCTTGACAAGTATACTGGAATGATTTGTTATTTCCTTCTCTAGCTCATTTTACAGATGAGAAAACTGAGGCAAATAGGGTTAAGTGACTTATCCAGGGTCACTCAGCTAGTAAGTATATGAGGCCAGATTTGAATTCAGGTCTTCCTGACTCTAGGCCTAATGCTCTTAGCCACTATAATACCTAGCTGCCTTTCTTGCATATTGTAAAACAAAACAATCAGGAGTGTCCCATGTTGCCTTTGGTTTCATGAAGTATTTAATATGCATTTTTTTGCCTCTTCAAAGATAACTTGTGAGCTGTTCTTCTACTTAGTTGCAACTTCATTCTCTCCTCTGGTTTAATTTATAGCAAGAACATCACTGAAGTAGGTGTTGCTTAGGAAAGAGTAATAATAGCTAACAGTTATTTAGTGCTTTAAGGTTTGCATGCTCTTTAACTAAGTGTTCCTCACATTGGCCTGACCCATTCATTATCTTTCTAGTTAAAAAAGTAAGCTTCAAGCTGCTGAGAAAGTGGGTGAATTCAGTGTTGCTTGAGATTTAGAAAATATTTAGCCTATTCATCAGATATTTGGAATTTATTGTTGTCTCCAATTGCACTTCCTCCTTCTTCCCCATACCATCCTCTTCCACCTGCATGAATGTTATAGGCAATTTAATCGACATGTTTCTGATTCATTAACTCATTGAGTGCTGATGCACAAACCAAGAATGAAGTTCCTTGAAACTTTTAAAATGACATTTTAAATACACTCCTCTTTCACCTCAACAAAGAGTCAAAACAAAAGAAACACAAAAATTCTAGATATTTCTTCAAAATCCAGAAGCATTCCAGTTCCAGTGGGTTCTCAACTTTGTAACAGGCAGTCAACAGTCATTTATTAAGCTCCTAATATGTTCCAGGCTCTGTGCTAAGGGCTGAAGATATAGCATATATTTTCCAAGAAAGTCAAAAGACTCTCTAGGAGCTCTCAGTCTGGGTGGTGAGGGTGGGATGCAAACAACTATGTATTAACAGGATATATATATATATATATATTTAGAGAGACAGAGACAGAGAGACAGAGAGAAAGACAGAGAGAGACAGAGAGACAGAGACAGAGAGAGACAGAGACAGAGAGAGAGAGACAGAGAGACAGAGACAGACAGAGAGAGAGACAGAGAGAGAGACAGACAGACAGACAGACAGAGAGAACATTGAAGATTATCTCATAGGGACAATGTAAAGATTAGGGAGAACTAAGAAAGACTTCTTGCAGATGCTGGGATTTTAGTTAAGTTTTGAAAGGATCTGGGGAACTAGGAGATAGAGATAAGGAGGGAGAAAGTTGAAGGCATGAAGGACAGAAAGGAAAAATGCCTAGAGCTGGGAGATTGAGTATCTTGTGCAAAGAACAGAAAGGAGGTTAATGTCACTGGTTTGAAGATTATGTGGGTGAAGGTGAAAGAGTGTAAGGTGTAGCTAGACTGGAAAAGTAGGGAGGGTTTTATATATTATAATTAATATAAATTAATTATAATTATGATATAAAATATTTATAGATTATATTTATAAAACCCTCCAAGTGGAGTCTTATATTTGATTCTGGAGGCAATAGGGGGCCACTGGAGTTGAGGTAGGAGGGTGACATGGTCAGACTAGTACCTTAGGAAGAGGATTTTGACTGCTGGGTAGAGTGGGTAGGGGATGGCAAGTGCCGTTTTCTTTGACTCATTCAAAGCCCCTCAGTCATGCACTTTAGGACGGATGAATTTTCTGGAACATTAAAAATTCAGTTTCTCTGAAATAACTTGGATTAAAAATGAAAACAATTTAGGTAGAAGATTACTTTTCCTTCTTGAACTGACTCCTGTCTTGGAATTGCTATTAAAAAGAGAGGGAAAACGTGCATAAAGTGTGTTCTCTTATTGCTGGAAAAGAATGCTTCCATTGTTAGTTCCTGTGCCATTAAATTATCAAGAATTATGGTCAAATTCCAACCTCATGAATGCTACTTTTATTTTTTAGTAAAAAGATGTAGAGGTTGTCTCTTTTCATTTGTAGAAAATGATAATTACAGTGTCTTATCCCTAAGTCATATGCATTTCCTCACTTAAGATTTAAGGAAATGCAAATAGAGAACAGCTTAAGCACAAAATGCACTGGATCTAGGTTGCCCTATCTCTTCTGTCTAAAATAGAAAAGAACTATTTATAGGTCAGGTCTTCATTCGAAATAAGGAGTCATGAATCGGGGTATGATCAAATTGAATATTCTATTGTTGTTTTCTCTTTGCTACATCTTGTGCAATGCTAAACTCTCTGAATCCAGCTATGTGTTTTGAGAACAAATCTATCAAAATTCTCAAATATTTGGAATGAGGGAAATGAAGCAATGTTCAAAAAATTTGTAAAACTGAAGCAACATTTTAGTGGGTGGATGAAATTTCTAAGGGACTGTTCCTTCTGTCTTACAATACCCAAGAGAGTGATTATATCCTGGCATCTACATGCCTTTCATGCCTTAATGCTTATTCAGAAAACAGTCAGATGCTAGAAAAATGTGTTCCAGGGCTTCTATGCATTTGCTTCTGCCTGAACACTAGCCCTCTGGTGCCAGGAAATTAAAATGCATTTTAGTTTGAATGAAAACTGGGGGTCAAAACTCCTTTTCTGTGTCTAAATTCATTTAAAAATAATTAGTGCTTACTTTGCCCAGTTGTGAGGATTGTGGTGAAAAGGGAAATGTAACTTATTTTTTCTACACCCCATAACCTAATAATTATTTTATTTATTCTTTGCTAAAACATCATGTGCTACTTTCTTAGGTGAATGGCTTGCTTGGAAATATAAAGCCAGTAGTTTGATAACTAATTAAAAAAACAACAAACAGCAACAAACAACCAAATATAAGCCTTATGCCAGGAATGCTTGATCAAGATGGGCCTGCGTTACCTTTAGAGGGGTTATTACACTTCTGTTGGCTCTAACCAGAGTCTCACACTTCTCCACTTGCCAACAGTAATGACTTAAATGACCAAAAAGATTTTCACAGCAATAATTATGTAGCACTATCTATTGCCCTGCCAAAGATAGTCGACTTTCCATTCCTACCCACATTTTATGGGACTGCCAATATCATTTTTGGTCAGGACAGCATCTGCTCTTGGTGGGTCATCTGCCAATGAAGTGGTTATACTTCATTGGCAGATACTGTTCATTTGGTCTACTGTATCGGTAGAGACTAGAACATGCATTAATCATCAATCATTTATTCAGCACCTATGTACCAGGCATGATGGTAAACCTTGTGCACACAAAGACAACAGTGAAACAGGCCCTATCTTCATAGGTCATTCCATGAGTTATAGATAGATAAATAGATGGATAGATAGATAGATAAATAGATGGATAGATAGATAGATAAACAGATAGATAGAGCATTTATTGAGTGCTTATTATGTTCTAGAAACTATGTTAAGTGTTTAGGAGACAAAAAGAAAAAAAAACCCAAAACAAGAGCTTTTTTACTCTCAGAGTATTATTACTTCTTAATAGGAGATAAAAAACATAAAGTGTAGCTAGAAAAGGAGAGGATGGGGAGGGGATAAAGTGGGGAGAGATAGAACAGATGCCAGAGTGAGCTGAAATTAAAGCCAACAGTTTGGCTGGGACTCCCCAAGTTATGGAAATCCTGGGCAGGGACACCTCAAATTCTGCCCTTATTTTACTCCTACTGTTTGCACTGCTGACCTGCTGAAACAGCAGGCATTGAATGTCCTTGGTCATTTCCCCTTATTCCCAGATAATTGAATATTATCTTTAGTTATTACTTTGATAATCACCTCAGGCTAACTCCTGATTAGAACAAGGCCTACTCTAATACATTGCAAAGAAAAGCATGGAGGAGTAATATTATGGTGTCTCAACAAGGAATGACTCTAGAGCCCTTAGCAGGGAATATCAGGTGTGCCTTTGTTCATGATGTGGCCAAATTTCAGCAGTGCTTTTCAGACTGGGACCACCAATACTTTTAGCTTCTCTGGCAAACGTCGTTTAGGGGAGTAGAAACCAACATCCTCCACATCCCTTCTGCTACTGTGGCTATAAAACCAGAGGTCTCCCAACCAAGATGAAGCCAGGAGGAGTATGTAGGGGTAGCCCACAATCTTTATTCTTTAGCAGTAGTGGCAAGCCATATACCTGTTCACAGGAGACTTTTGGGGAAGTTGGGGGTTTGCCTCACTACCAAGTGGCATGCTAAAGGACAGGAGCCAGAGCCATACATAAGGAGACCTCTCACCTGATCCAGAAAATGCTCTGATTGGGTAGGGGCTGCCATGATGGGAGGAGCCCGAGAGCAGAGATACTGCAAGAGTCTAGAGTCTTTCCCAGAATGCTTGAAGGGCACTGGCTTCTGTAATCATCTAGACTCTCATTTCTAGTACTTGAGGGCCCTCCTGTAATGCCTCCTCCACACACATGATGGAAGAGGGTATTGTGAGACCACCTAGACTCACATTTAAGTGCCTTGTGTGAGGAATAGCAGGGATGCCAATATTACTGGATCACAGAATATGTAGTAGACTGGAAATTTAGGAAGAGGGCAGGTTATGGGGTGCTTTAAAAGTCAAACAAAGGATTTTATATTTGACCCTGGAGGCAATAGGGAACCACTGGAATTTACTGGATGGAGTAGGGTGATATAGTCATACCTGTGTTTTAGGAAAATCAATTTGACAGCCGAGTAGAAGATGGAGTGGAGTGGAGAGAAGCTCGAGGCTTCTTCTTGAGGAGGATGGTGGGTCCAGGGTAGAGGCTGGCAGGATGAAGAGGAGTGACATGCCTTATCACTCCATCCCTAAGCCCTTAGATTATTTGTGTGTAACTCAATTAGACCTTTAATTAATACCTGATGATCTTAATGAGTAAAATCATTGCAAGTCAGAGTATTTTAGGATCATAGATATGAAACTGAAACAAATTTCAGTACAACCTCCTTAGAAAAAACTGAGGCCCAGGATGTTGTGACTAGGGCCAAATAAAGTCAATAGTGAGTGGATTTGAACCCAGTTTATCTGATTCTAGGTCTGGTTCCCTTAATTATTTAAAATACTAAGTTGTTTTATATTGCTTCTATGTTTCACAACCAAATTCCCATCAAGAGCTGTCTATCTTCTTTGCCTTTACTTACTGGCATTCTCTTCACTTCTAAACCCTTTGCCATCTGGCTTCTGACCTCACAACTCAAGTTAAACTGTTTTTCTCAAGGTCACTCACCAGTGATCTCTCAATTTCTAAATCTGATAATCTTTTTAAAAAGTTAAACTTAGTAAAGAGGGGTCTTCCTACCTCCAGATCCAGCAATCTATTCACTATAGCACTTAACTTCCCCTTATGTACTATTATGTATTTTATATTACTATTATGTATTATTGTACATAATACTGTTATGTATTTTTCCTATAATTATGCACTATCACAATGTACTGTTATGACCTCCATCTTCCATGGTTGAGGAACCTGAGGCAGGGAATAAATTATTTGTCCAAAGTCATTTAGCTTGTAAGTGCTGGAAGGCATATTTGAACTCAGATCTTCTTGATTCCATTGTACCACCCAGCTGCCTCTAAGGAGAGTAGGTAGGCACACCCATCCAGGAACAATGGCAGAGTTCATTGGATCATGATTCATGGTTCTGTAGGGGAGCAAAGGATAGAGAAGGCATAAGCATCAATTGCTGTTGTTGTTACATGAAGAGACAGTTGATTTAGACAACTGGCTCATGGCTAGCTAAACATTTCCAACATATCATTGATAATGTGATAATAATTTATTTGATTTTTGTTCTTACTCTCGCTACATCCGTATGTTTTTTTCCGGATGTTACTTTCTCTTTCCCTTTTATTCTTCCTTAGTTTTTGAGAGTGGATCAAGATAAAGATAAAGAGTGTAGCCTGGACTGTGCAGGGTCCCCTCAGAAATCTCTCTGCGCTTCTGACGGAAGAACCTTCCTATCCCGGTGTGAATTTCAACGGGCCAAATGCAAGGATCCTCAGCTAGAAATTGCCTACCGAGGAAACTGCAAAGGTAAATCTGTCCATGGGAAATGATTTCTTTAGCTTTTATGATATGTGGTTGAAATGATGTATGCATATTTAATCATATTCTCATTAATTGCAAATTTTTATTTTTTATGAAATGAAAATATTCCAGCAGAATTGTTTGTTTGTTTTTATTGTTCTCCTTTGGGAAATACTTTCTAAGACCCTATTTGTAACTTTTAACTTGCTTTTAAAAGGAAAGAGGCAATATCCCCACAGTTTAGAAACTGAGTAAGTTGTGTAAGTTTGAAGGTTTTAGAAATGTTTATACCACAATTTATTGTCTACTAAAGTGCTTTGCACAAGATTTTCCCAACTCTTCTAAATATTCCTCCTTACTCAGCTGTTTTGGCAATTCCTCCTTGTGAAAGATGCTTCACATTTGTCTGCATAGCTCGTGGCCATTGCATTTATTTATTATTTAGTTTTACTGCTGTCCCCCCGATTATATTTCACTCTTTGGACTTAAGAAATGAACAGTGTTTATGCCAGGTCTGGAAGGTCTGAAATAGTTGGCGCACTTAAGAGAAAGCACTGAAAAGCTTCCCACTATAAGTACAGGAAGTCAATGACCTGCTATTTCAAAAATAAAGATAATGTCTTTGGGAAAGAGAGTTGCCTACTTTACTTTGCTGTATAGGAGAGAGGAGACTACACAGACTCAACCCTGTAGAGGTGGTTTTTCCCTGTCATCTACATCTATTCGCCTTAATAAGCTTGTAAAGAAGAACATTTATTTCCAGGCTAGACCAGATTTTACATTACCTCAGTTCCCTTTCTGACAAATGCTTCCTTGTCAGCAGACCAACCTTTATCACTTCTTTCTGTGACAATTGCAATTACTATGTTCCTTGGGGCAGAGGTTCTGTGTGTCCCCATGGATAGTCCAGAGAACCAGAATGTGCTTTCACTGACCATATTATATATGTTAGAAGGACACCATGACAACAGCTTTGGGATAATTTTCATTGCTCTGAGCAGTCAAATTTTCCTTTATTTTTGCCTTCAAGTTTGCACTGGGATTAATATCTCTAGAGCATTTGTTTTTATATTTATAATTTAGATGATTCCAGGCCTAAGATCTATAGCTGTAGTTTATTGAGTTCTACTTTTTGTTCTCCATGTCCTACATGATATTTTAGGTTTATTTTTAAAAGTTGTAGTGACTTTTTTACATCAACTGAATTTTCCAATTTTCCATGTCCTTTCTAGAGAGCCTTGACAAAAAAATAGAAGAAAAGAAAGGAAGGAAAAAAAATCTCAAGAAAATAACTAGCATATTAACCAAATCTGATAGTATGTACAGTGTTCATATTCATGGTCTGTGCCCTCTTCAATAAGAGAGGGAGGCATAGTATCCTATCTTTTATTTGGGAACAAACTTTGTTATTATATTTCTATAGAGTTAAATTTCCCATTTTCCCCATTTTCATTGTTGTAACCATTGGGTATACTGTTTTTCTGTGTCTGTTTATCTCCCTTTGCATCATTTCATCTAAGACATCATGATTTCAGATGGAGCTTCAGATAGACATTGGAAACCATTCATTTCAGAAATGGTTTCATGAGCAAGAAATGTGAGATACCATAGATAACACCACTTATGGATATTGGTGAATACAGCATTCAGACCCCAGATAACAGTGGATGTTGTATACCAAAATAAACTTTCTAAAGTTACTTTTCTGCTCAGTAATCTTTAGTGGATCCCCATTGCCTCTAAGGTAAAATACAAACTTGCCAGATACTGTTTTACCACAGTCTGGTTTTCTCCTTACATTCTGCCTTTGTCATCCATGTCCTGATTTCTATATCTGTGCACTTGTCTTTTTCCCGTAACTGGAATGCCCTCCTTCCTTATCTCTGCTTCTTAGTCCTTTGCTTGGTTCTAGGCTCAGGTCAGGTACCATGTCTAATCTGAATTTTCCTAATGCAGCTCTCCACCTCTCAGTTGTTAGGAGGCTTCTGCGGTGTTCCCTTGAACTTCCCTGTGTCATCTCTTGCCACTAGGTAAAGGAGGAAGAATAAACAAGGTAGTGTGATTGACATCCAATATAATCACATCTATGTCAGAAGTCTTTTAAGGGCATTTGTTTTTTCCCCCTAATTATCAATTTTCTTATCTGTTTTTGTTTTAAGAGAAGTCCTGGTTACTGCCTCTCTCACCCAAAACTGAGCTGGGTTTAAGGAACAACAACAATAATAAGGAATAATCATAATAATAATAATAAGGAACAATAAAAGACATATCATATCCCATTGTTTCCATAGCTGCCATCTCAGATTCACAGACAGTCTGCCTTCTTTTAAAGAGACACTGGCACTTTCTGCTACAACTGTTTAAATATACTGAACTGGACTTTATGGAAAATTTAAGTAATTTTCAAGGGTGATGTTGACCATGCATGATGGTCACTTTGTTCCCTTTACCCCTTATACCCATGTAAGCTGACTGTTGTAATGAGAGTTGTCCAAGAGCAGAATGAGTTGCCTTGAGAAGTCATGAGCTCTCAGTAATGGCAAGAATAATAACTTGAAATTATATAGTGCTTTATGGTTTTCAAAGCACTTTACAGATATTATCTTTTTGGATCATCATCACAACCCTGTGAGGTAGGTGCTATTATTGCCATTTTATAGAGGAGGAAACTGAGAAAGGCAGAGGTTAATGACTTGCCCAAGGTAGTAAGTGTCCAGATGGGGATTTGAACTCAGATTTTCCTGACTCTAGGTCCAGCACACTATTCACTACTCCTTTGGACTGCTGGTTGACAACTTGTCAGCAAAATTGAGGGAAATTCTTGTTTAGTTAAGGAATCAGTTACGATGTTCATGCTCTGAGAAACATGGGGGAGGCTTAGACCAACTAGGGAATAACAGATTCGTATTTCCTATTTAAACCAGATGGCCTCTGAGGTCCCTTCCAATTCCAGGACTCTCTGATAATGTGTAGGGGCTATTTGAAAAACATATGAAAGGCTTTCTGGGCCTTGTGTCAGTATGTGACATTTTCTTAATGTTAACTACCACCAGTTGTTCCCTGTTCTGCTAATCAGGGCAGTATATCTCTCCATAAGGGAAGCTATAATAGCTTTCATGGCAAAGCAAGGCATTTGGAGAGAACTCATTGAATTGGAAATCCAGGGCACTTCAGTTCTAAAGAGTCTCCTGGCATTTCCTCCTTCTATACCTAGAGAGAAAGAAGGAAAGAGTTCATCCTTTCTGTAAACTTTAGGTACATGATAGGGGTGAGGAAGGGATGGTAGTCTGAATGTGGGGAAAAGGCAGAGAATGCAGGTAGGGGTCCTTTGTAGGAAGCACAGCCTGATAACTAGAAAACACAAAGAGAGAGGCAACCAGAACGAAGAAGGCCCCATATAAAGATCATCAGATCAAAAAACTGGAGATGTTCTGACTGGAGAAAAGAAATCTAGCTTCTGGTGTCATTAAAGTTGTCCTCAGATAGTTGGAAGTAATTTGGAAAAGGAAATTAGACCTGGGTTCAAGTTTCATCTTGGTCATACGCTGACTGTGTGATTCTGGGAAGTCACTTAATATCCTGGAGAAAACTGTAAGATTGAACAATGCAGAATACTTGACTTTCTGCATTCTTAGAGAGAGTTCTCATCTGAGAGCTTCCTACACAGGTGAAATCTCTGGTCTAGATCAAAACAAATGATAAGGTATTTACTTGTCTGCATATATATTTTTTTCTTCCCCAATTGAATGTAAATTCTTTGAAGATGGGTATGTTTCAAGTAAGCAAACATTTATTAAGCATTTACTATGTGCCAGACACTATGTTAAGTCCCAGGGATACAAAGGCAAAAACTATCTCTGCCCCCAAGAAGCTCACAACCGAATGACAACGTGCAAACAACTGTATGCAAATGAAAGTGTACATACATGTACACACATACATATAGAAATATAATATATAACTATATATGTTATAAATAAGTTATCATATATTTTATATGTGAAATATTATATAACATATAATAATAAATTGGAGTTAATGTCAGAGAGAAGGCACTAACATTAAGGAGTATTAGGAAAGTTCTTAAAAAGCTTAGATTTTAGCTGAGAAACTAAATATGAAAAGAAAGTAGTAGAGATGAGAAAGGAGAGGCCTATGCTTCTTTACTTACAGAAGTAATTGCTAGTGCAGGTGTAGGATATGTAAGTTTAAAAAAAACATAGAGGAGGTCAATTGGCCTTAATAGTTCCCATGTTTTATCCCTTCCTCTGCCATGTTCCTTTACATAATCTCAAACATCCTTTTGAAGGCCTTGTGGATGTCCTCTGATTAAGTTTTTAGTTCACCTGTTGCGTTTGAGGATGAAATTCTGTTTTTAGAGGTCATGGATTTCTTAGATACTGACCAGAAGGTTTCACTTGTAGGAATCAGACAATTGTAGCAGCCTGTATTATAGTCAACTTTGAGGACTTATATGCTAATATTTTCTTTATAATCTTTTAAAGATTCAAAACTGAATTACTTTTTGACAAAGGTAGTAAATTTGAATCAAGTAGAGGTGTTTTATTGTGGACCTGGTTTTCATTTACTTATTTGTGGGCATAACCTGATTCTTCTGGGATATTTCCTCTGTATTGTTTTTTTTATTTGTTTCATCTAATTCTCACACCATGAAAGTGAAGTTGTTGTCTCTTGCTTTATGCTAAAGAAACAGGACCCTCAGTTCTATGAAACAGTCATTGTTAATCAGTCATTTTGGTTATATCCAACTCTTCATCACTACATCTGGGGTTTTCTCGGTAGAGACACTGGAGCGGTTTGCCATCTCCTTTTCCAGAGCATTTTACAGAAGAGGAAACTGAGGCAAACAGGTTCAAGTATCTAGCCTGATAGTTAATAAGTGTCTAAGGCCAGCCAGATTTTAACTCAGTAAGAGAAGTCTTCCTGACTCTGAGTCCAGCATTTTATCCACTGTGCCACCTAGCTGAAAAAGAAATAGCCAACCATTAAATTTTTGCCACTTTTTTTTAATACCAGGAAAAAGGAGCTTAAAAGAAAAGCAACACAATATCAGAGCTGGAAGAATTCTAGTCATCACTTAACCTACCTCCCCTCCTCCCCCCTATTTTGCAGATGAGGAAACAGAAACCAAGGAGGATTCATGACTTGGCTCAAATCACATACCTAGTTAGTGGAAGGGAAGGGACTAGAATTCAGATCTCTTTAACTTCCCTTCCTGAACCTTTTCTACTATACCACACTTTGGATTGCTTAAACAGTTCTCAAACAGGAAACAAAATATGTAACCAGTGGCTCTCTGTTAACCCAAGGGATTTGCAGACACTTAAAGGATTCAAAATATGGTCTGGTATTATGTAGCCCTTTGGCTCTGCTCTTGGAAGCCATATTGTCTGTCTGTGGCTGCAATTTCACTTGGAATGCGGATATGATAATCCCATGAATTTCCAAATCAACGGTTGAAAAATCCATACGTTTATTTTAACATCACATATAATAATACTCTATATATCTTAGCTCAGAATTTTGGATTGATAAAGGAACAGGGGGATGAATAAGAGAGACCTCTGGCAGTTACTCTTATAGACTGAGTGTTTAAAGGGGGTTATTTTGCTGGTTTTACCATAGACCCTCTGCTTGTAGGAAATGTCAGGGAATTCTGCTCTGGTGAGTGCCCTGTAGGACTGATGCATGACCTTTATAACAACCACAGTTTGCTTACATTCTGGCAGATGGCCCAAAAGACTTCCTATACAGAGAAGATATAGCGCATTCCCCCCCCCTTCCCCAATATCCTTGATTTGTCTAGGCCTCCTATATTGAGT
>NW_027187349.1:14214177-14240567 GCF_028583685.1 Petaurus breviceps papuanus
GGAGCTGAAGACAATGAGGGGAGAGATAGGGGAAATGAAGATACCTGGTGCATGGGGTATAGTTTTGAAGTTTAGAGAAAGTAAAGAATGGGTTTGGGATGGAAATGAAGAACGGCTGACTGAGGCCCCATCACAAAATGGAGGCTCCAGGAAAAACTTCACCAAAGGGAGAAGAAGGGAAGGTCTTCTGAAGGCATATTCTGGGTAGAGCAGGGTGTTTTAAGGCAAGGAACCTTCAGGAGCTCAGAGAAATTTTTTTGGATGAGACAACAAAAGAGTCACAATTTTGAAGTCCAGGGAAACTCAGGAAAAGGGATGGAAAGGATATACATAGTTTGTAAGACTAAGAAATAAAGTAATATTTTCATCAAAAATGATAAGATTTTCATCCTGAATGCAATTTTCCAATATGGGTTTTCATATTTTGAATGAAAATCTTGTCTAAGTCCCCAGGTCTCCATGTATTTTTGCTTTTACTTTTTGGTTTTTACTTGTTTGTTTGTTTTGAGTTGTGATATGTGATCACTTTCAGATCACACACACAATTTCAAATTCAAAGGTAATCAGACTTGTTTTAAAATGTCATATATTTCATATGATAGCCTAACTACAGCATTGACTTTGGGTATAATCATGACAAGTTATGCTGATTAATTTCACGTATGTGATGTTTGTTCTCCTTAAGTACAGTATAATAATTAATGTTTTGTCCTTGAACCAGGAGTCCAAATTATTTTTTGCTTGTTTAATTTCCAACCTGGACAGAAACAAAAAATAGCTAAATACTATTAAGCCTTGGGATTGCACTGATATTTCTAATATCAAAGTATAATGATATCTGGCAAAAACAAAACAAAAATGAGCTCTTTAAGAATATTTTCAAGTTAAAGTGATTTATAACAAGCAAACTTAATTTGGATCAAGGAGATTTAGTAACTGATAATTTACTATTTTTTCATGTTGTATTATTGTCATCATCATCATTACATTGTTATTGATAGCTAGAATCAGTATTCTTCCTGAGAAGTTCTAAGAATTATCACATAGGAAGTGAACTATTATCATTATAGGGTCAGATTCACATCCTATACAAAGATGAGAATTACTGTTGTCACTATTGCAACTGAGATGATAAGTTCTTAGAACCTTTGTTCTTTCTTTAAATAATTCCCATAGTGTTGCATAGGATTTTAATCTGACCTAATAATGAGTATTATTGTTATATGTCTTAGTACTTATTTATAGTACCTTTCATCTAAGTTCAGTTAGCTTATTACAAAGCCTTTTATCTTCCTAATCTCCTGAGAAAGCCTGTTGCTTAACATTTTGCCACATGATTAAGTCAAACAAGTAAAGTTTTTCTTATTTTCCACATCACATCTTATAAGGGGTCCTAATACTATCAGGACTTTCACAGTAACTTTTGTAAAATACTGGTGATCATTTAGTTGTTACTGATCATTCCTGAGAAGGACATAAAGGAACTCCTGACTTTATTTGGTTGAGAACAACTTTTCAGGGATCAGATAATAGAAGGTTACATAGACTAAAGCATTTTAGATCATGGTCAAATACCCAAATTGTTATATTCTGTGTCTGAAATATTCCTTGAGTGTATCTGGTCTGCAAGTGAGCAATATCATTAGAAGAGTGTCTAGTAGAAGAAAACCAGATTTTTTACCTTTCTGATAGAATGGTGGATGTCAATCAGCAGTTACCTGTCTGACGGCGTGTCTCAATTTCTCTCTTTTTCTCCCTACCCCCCTCCTCCAGTATGTCTCTCTGCTTCTTCTTCTCTTTACTTCTCCTTCTTTCTCCCTCCTTCTGTGTCTCTGCCTCTGTCCCTCTCTGTGTCCAGATGTCTGTCCTATTTTTTTCTGCCTATCTATGTCTGTTTTCCTTTGTCTCTCTGTCACTTTGTTTCTGTGTCTCTGAATCTGTCTCTGTCTCTCTCTCTCTCTCCTTTTTTTCACATGCATAGACACACACATATTCATAGAAATAAAAGGATCCAAGCTGCTGGCATATGTCTTCTCAAAGATCCAGTAAAGTTATTTGAGTAAGTTATTTCAGAAGGACTTGTCACATTTGAAGGCAATGAAGATTTCCAATGTGATCTTGGTGAAGTTTCTATAGTTGTAAATCATCTCCAATTGGTACAGTAGTATATTTTCAGAATTTCCTCTGTTAATTTTTTTCATGATAGAGTAACAGTATGTAGTACCTACTACAATTCTGGGCAACTTGTAGGTACTTTATAAATATATTATAATAATAAGATATTCTTGTTATTTATTTTTTTTTAGTCTTGGCTATACCATCAACTGGATGAACACCTAACCTAACCCTTCCAGTCTCAGTTTTCTTATTTACAAAAGGAAGGGATTGGATTAAATGATCTTTAAGGTTTAAGAGGTTATGGTCATTGAGGTGTTTTGGTAACAGTCCTCATCTGCCCCTTTTCTTGAACCATAGTTCCTTAGGGGACTGCCTTTGAAGATGACAGGACAATTTATAATTGTACCAGCAACAACTGAGATGTTGGGATGGTTTACTTAATTAATCCATAAAAGAGCACTTAGTGACAGTGGACACTCTTTGGTCACTGCAAGAATATGGAGTTACTTGTCCTTGACAACCTGGAAGTGAAGTTTGTCTTTTGTTACCTGAATCGCCCACCATTTCTCTTCATGAAATAACGTGTTTTAAGAAGTAGTTTATTGATGATTACTCTTTTCTTTTAATGTGCTTCTAGAACTAATCCTCATTCATATCTTCTGTATTTAAGTTAGTTTCATTCCATTCCAAGTGCACAAGGACCATATCTGAAACAGTCATTAGAAGCACAATTGGGCTTGCACTTTTTAATCATATCTGCCCTCCTCTCTTGCAGAAACTCTATATGGTTGGTGTTTACCTTAACTCTTTTATGGTGCTCTAAATAGGTTTGGTGTTTAGAAATGTCTTTCTTTATAGACTAAAGTAGACATAACAAGAGGTTTTACCTTAGGTCTCAGGTTCAAGCAATGATCAGAAACACACCAAAATATGTTGGGAATGTCACATAAAATATATTTCCCCTTTTTTGCTTAAATGACCCATATATCTATGAAACTAGAAGTAGTCAGGTAGTGTAATACTTACAAAATATGTAAATGGACAGAACTCCCAAATAGATGTTGTAGTGTATTAAAATGTAAGTCTCCAAGTACCATTGGCCTCAGTAATCTTGTAGCCAAATCCAATTATGTTGAAAATGGTGGCCTCTTATATATAGTTACATATGTTGATGATGATGATGGCCATGAGTAGTCTCCATCTTAACAAATTTTGTATTGACTATTTATGTTTTAATAAGCTGTAAACAGTACATAGTTCCAAGTTTAACCTTATTGGCAGCTGTAACTACTCTGGCAATAAGCCCACTACTCTTGATCCCGTGTGTCTCTTGCACTTAAAATAAAATTACTTCTAGTGGTTGAAAACTTAGTATCTTTTCCAAATTATTTGGAATACTGTATTGAAATTCTTGCCAGTAAGAGACAAGCTGAAGCTTTTAATATACTTCCCAGCAAAATCTTATGGAGAAATGCCATTATGTTAGGCAACCCAACTACACATGCATATTTCAAGTGCTTGGCCCTACTTGGGGACCCAACATATTTTTCAGTCAAAATATAGCTATTTAATTTATGTTTTCTAAAGAGAAAGTGTTCCTTGTGCTATAGAGAATTCCAGCACAATATTTTGAGTTTAGCTCACAGTTTAACTATTAAAATGATAAATAGCTTAAATATTACAAATCTGAAAGCCATAGTGTCTATTTCTGTCAGATGCCTATCAAAAGTATACTAGTTGAGTGACAATATTACAGTTATAGACATCTTCAGTTGATTTCACTACAAAGTAAGCTTATGCTTTGTCTAGCCAACAGTGTTAAAAGATGATTCAATTGAACACGCATTTATTAAACCATTGTAGGCTTTGAAGAACAAAAATATCTAAGACATAACCTTGTCTTCCAGGCCCTTACAGACTAGTGGGAGAGATATAGCATATATCAGCCAGTTGGTAAACATTTAGTAAATACCTACTAGATTCCAGGCACTGTGCTAAGGGCTAGGAATGCAAAAAGAAGCAAACAATGGTCTCTGTCCTCTAGGAGAGCACAATCTGATGGGAGAGACAATAAGCAAACACACATACACACATGCACATGCATACACATATACATACAAACCATTTACAGGATAATCAGGAACTAATTTTAAAAGGGAAGACACTAGGATTAAGAGGGTTGAGAAAGATTTCCTGTAGAAAATGAGATTTCAGTGGGGACTTAAAGGAAGTCAGGGAAGCCAAGGGGACAGAGATAAGGAGGGAGAGTCTTCCAGACATGGAAAACAGTCAGAGTCAGAGAAAATGCCTGGACCGAAGAGATGGAGTGCCTTGTTCATGGAACAGCAAGGAAGCTGGTGTCATGAGATCAAATAGTTCAGAGCTTGGCATTTGGTCTCTTTTGAGCATACATTGAAAAGTTATTAAAGGATTTTATCAGTGATATGACACAGTCAAAGTTGGCCAAAGGACTTGATACTTAAGGTGATGATATTGGACACAGGAAGACTGGTAGGGAAATGATTTCAATATTACAAGAAATATAATGAGAGATGGAACTAGGATGGCAGACATAGGAAGATGATGACAGATACGAAATATTTTGGGAGGATGGAATCAATGGTACTTAGGATATGAGTGATTATTCTTGGATAGAACAGACTCAGGCCAGTATCCTGCTAGTTCATGTTTGATACTGGAACAAAAGGAGACACTTGTAGTCCATTTTTTAGTTCATAAAAATAAATTTACTTACCCATAGAAAGTGAGAGGTATTCAATAAGGAGAACATGTTGAGTTGACTCATTGAAGGGAAGCTTCTTTGACTAAGTTGCCATCATTGCCAGTCCCATAAGTCAAGCATCGGAGAGTAACTAAAGGTCTCTGTGGCTCTTTTGTACTTGGGAAACCGAAAACTGATTTCCAACAGCCTCAGCCTCTAGTTCCTTGAACTAAAAAATTCTTGAGGATGGCTTGAATACCTTTTAAGGAAAAACTAGCCTATAGAGCATGGAACAGGGGTTGAGATATTACCCCTACCACAGGGGTGAATGAACAGGAAGTATTAAAGGTAAATTCAGGGTTTTGAGCATAGTAGGATTAGAAAAATGAGTGACAATAACTAAAATAAGGGATTTAGAATAAAAAGACCCAGGCCTTTCATCTAGCTCTGCCATTTACTACTTATTAGCCTTGGATATGTCATTTAATTTCTCTGGGCCTCAGTTTCTTCATCTGTTAAATTAGGAAGTTTCATTAGATGACCTCTAAGGTTCTTTCCAGGTCTAAATTCTACAAGTCAGGAGAAAGGAGAAGGTTTTGGTGAATTTGTTTTAATATGTTAAGTTTGAGGTATCAGCAGCACATCCAGAAAGAAATATCCATTAATCAGACATTTGGAGATAATTTAGTACTAGAGATATGGATTTGGGGCTCATTTCCTTTAAGCTAACAATCAAACCGTAGGACATGTGTATGATTACTAATGAATATAATGTAGAGAGAGGAGAGGGGTGAATATTTTGGGAACTGGCCTTATAGAAGGAAGAGAAGCCAGTAAAAGAGACAGGGAGGAGAGCAATCAGATAAATACAGTAGAACAACCAGTCAGTCAGTCAAGAGGGAGAGTCCAATGTTGCAGGAGTTAGGAGGAGGGGAGTTGGTTAATGCTGCAGAAAGATAAAGGGAGAAGAGAATGGGGGAAAAACTCACCTTGGTAGGAGATCGTTAGTAACTTCCTAAAGAACAGTGTCAATAGAAGAGTAAAAGGGGAAGCCAAATTCAAAGGAGCTAAAGAGAGAGTGGTGATGAAGTGAAGATAGCTAATGTTGAATACTTTTTAAAGAAGCCTCAGAGTAAAATGAAAGAGAAGTGGATGAGCCAGTTGCAAGGCTTGTAGAAAGTCCAAGGGAAGATTTTTTTTAAAGGTTAAGGAATGATTGGAACAGGTTCTGTTGGAAAAGCCATAAGAAATGAATGGCTCAGTACTTCAGTGAAGCTGTGATCTCATCAATGTGAGTATTTCTTCCGTTGGTGCAGATTGCATCCCACCCATACTTTCTCTGTGATATTTTCTATATTCTTCCATAAATCCTCCCAAGAGTATTGGAGGCCTTCCATTAGGTCTTTTATCTTTTTGTGCATGCCAGTGGGACACTTGGACTGTTCATCCCTTTTCAATTCTATATTCTGTCTATGATATTTCTTGAATAAAACCCATCATTGGAAACGTGTAGGAATCATCTGATATCCACAACACATATCTTCATTTTCCTCTGGTGATCTGCAATTTCCATTCCTCAGAGATTATAATACTCCAAGTTTCACAACCATACATAATTGCTAGGAGAATATTTATATGAAAAAGTTAGGTCTTTGTACCAGGGAGCAATTTGGCATCAATAAAATGACCTTTAAAATTCACTTTTGTAAGATACTGTAATATGTTTCTCTCCCCTCTCCAATTCATCATCCACACCACTGCCAAAATAATCTTCCTAAAGTCCATGTCTAATCATGTCACCCTTCCACTCCAAAATATTCAGTTGCTAACTGGAACCTTTAGGACGAAATACTAATGGCATTTAAACCCTTCCCAGCCTGCTCTAATCAAATGTCACGTTGTTCTCTAATGTATTCTGTTACAGGCAAAATGGCACCAATATTCCATCTCCTACCTCGATGCATTTATTTGCACAGGTCATATTCAATGCCTAGATGCATGCTTTCCTCATCATTACCTGTTGTAATCCATGTATTCTTTCAAGTCTCATCTGATATACATCTCCATGGAGTTTTTCCTTGCTTATTGCCGTTGCTAGAATTTTTAAAATCACCTTTTATTTTTCTTATCTTTATTTATGCTATAATTTCCCCTACCCCAAACCCAGTAGAATCTTAGCTCTTTGAATTCAGTGATTCCTTTATTTTTGCCTTTGTCATCCCAGTGCCCACAATACTGCTTTTCACATAGTAATGAATTTATGTGTTTGCTGAATTGAATGAACTTGATTCATGGGAATAGCAAGCCAAGAAACTTATTTTATATTACATAAGTTGAGAGCTTAAAAAATAACTATCACTTTATTTCTTAAAGATAATCTCTGAGGCTCTCTCTAGTTTCTATTAGAACTCCCTGGTAAATTTACTCAGGAGAAGTTAAAAGTATGAGAATTGAAAGCATAACATATTTATTTCCAAGGTTTTTTTTTTTACTTTTGTATAGTGCTGCATCATGTAGAGCTTATAAATAAAAATGTCAATGAGAAGGCCTTACCAGGGGAGCTGTTCAGTCTTGGTAACTATCAAACTCAGTGGTGTCTATAAACATCAGTATATTATTAGTCCCTCTTGGTTTCATCAAAGCTTTCAGCTCACTGCAAGTAATGCTTTCTAAAATCTTTCCATGTAAGATCTTCAGGACAGCTGTCTCTTCAAATTATTGTTTAACCCCTATCTGAGGAGTTTTTAAAAAGTAGGAAATGATTTGCTTCCTGCTTAAAGAAAAACCATCATCAGTACTAACAGATGTAAGACACTGTGGTTTGTTTCTACCATTTTTATGGTTCCTATGACAAAAATGTTTTGTTGAACAAACAAACCATTTCTAGTTATCAGAGTAGTAAAAAAAGATAATTTTATTTCCAGTGAGAGGAAAATTTCAAATTGTACAGATTGAAAATTTTATGTTAACTAAGTCATCATCATTTTAAGAACAACAATGACATCTCATTTATGAAAAACCTTGTCTGTAGTATCTTGGTAAGAAACAAAAAAATTTATCTATATTAATCTGACATAGTCTTTGAAGTAAAACTCCCAGTATCCATAAACAAATCCATGTAAAACACTGGTTTTTTTTCTTTCCATTTGTAAGGTAGAAGAGCTGGGACTGGATTAAATGAACCACTTGCCCTCTTCTAGGATTATAAGTATGATCTTTTAGGTTTACTCTAAATTTGCTTTGGGGTAAAAGTTGGCCGAGCCATCATAGTTTAAAAACAGCTATGAACAGGAATGGCATAACACTTGTCCTTTGAAGATTCAACATCTGGACAACTAGAATTACAGCGTCCAGAACCAAACCGCAACAGATGCCTAAGCACCAAAGAGCAAAACTCCACTTGAAAATGGGCCAGATTTTGCTGTTTTCCTGAGTAAACATATCAAAGTGTGAAAATGATGTAGGTGCAAGCATTTACAAACTGTAAATTAAAAAACAAAAATGAAGGACAGTTTGTAGTTCTATTGGAGAAAACAAAGAAAATAGGGTCTGTAGTAGAATAGAATGCATGTAGAGGTAAGTGGGAAGTGACCTAGAAGGAGGGGCATTGAATTTTCATGAATTAACATGTAGTATAAGGAAAATATGTGAAATATAAAAAAGTTAAGGTGGTACTAGTAACAAAAAGGATTTTACTTTTTAAAAAATTCTTCGTACACATTTCCTTGAGATAGCAGCCATTTTAAAATATGCACACACATTAATATGTAGGTATGGATACATATGCATGTGTATATGTGTGTGCATGCACATGTATGTACATGCAGACTAGGGACTGGAACTATGATTTTGTTGGCATAGGGAATTGCCAAGTAAGGAAACTCTTCAATGTGGGTCAGCACTTTCTTTGCAACTGATAGTCTTAGCTGCCTAGAGATTTGAGAGGTTAAAGACTTGTCCAAGGTCATACTGCCAGTCAATGGTGGGACAGATATGAACCCAGCTCTTCCTAGCTTTGAGCCTCTGACTGTCCCCCCTCTCTCTTTCTCTTTTTGTCTCTCTGTCTCTGTCTCTCTCTGTCTCTCTGTCTCTCCCTCTCCTTACATGTGTATATGAGTTTTGATCAGTTTTTATTCAAATACCCCACAATCATGCAGGATTATACAACTGAGAATTATAGGACCTGTTTAAAATTATTCCACAAAAGCAAGTTAGCAGTCATTTTCACTTTATTAAATAAAAATGTTACAGCAACGAAAGATCTAGATATCATTCTTCACATCTCATACATTATTCTTTTTATCCCATTATCCAGGTATTCCCTGTTGCTAAACCTTAATTGCTTCCTATGACTAAATAATTCAAAAAATGTTAGGTACAAAGCTAGAATTTAATATTCCATTAAAATTGATAGCTACAGGTTTGGGGAGTATTATATCAGCTGCAAATATGAAGTTTTTAATAGACATAGAGGTCCAGGCCAGGAATAAAACCGGCGAGTCTTTTGGAAAATTCATCATTTTTTTTGGCATTTTCCATGATAATTCAAATATTAGAGATAATTTATAACTCTATCTGTACCGTAGTAGAGTCCTTGCACACTGAAACTTATATCACTTTTCCTTTTAGACAGTCAAACCACAGGTTCTACAAAAAAAAAAAATGAGGACAGAAGTCCACCAAAGCAATGATTTATCCTCAGTTAAAAACACAGGCTACATTAAAACCACATGTTGCTAAGTGCTGGATAGCCAAGGCCAGTATTCAGAATAAAACTTAAGGCACTGAAACTTGGATAAAGGAGATGTTCTTAAATGCTCAGGTCTGTGGTACATAATACAGCACGTTAACCAAGGTGGCTCTATCAAAGGACAGTATAAGAAACTCAGCAATCTTGAAGAAATGTTAAAGGCAGAAACTCTCTCTTTTTAACACAGACACTGCTACAGGGCAGTAGCCCAGAATTTCCTAGCAGAAGCAGAATGGATCTCCTTGTCTTACACAGCTGCTTTAACTATGGTTATAAAGTTATGATGCAAAGACCCCAGAGGAGAGAGACCACCATTGAGGAGGATCTTCTGCATTTGAGAAAACCTTTAGGCAATCCTAAAGCAGCTGGTGAAGCTTGAGCAAACTGGGGAACCAATTATTTTTAAATTAGAAAATTTAAGTGAACTATATTTTATGGCCCAAAGCAAGTAAAATATATTCTTGAGGTGCTAATCCTAGGACTCAAAGTCCCTGGGAGAAAGCACTAAGAAGCATTTTATTCTTAGAAAAATGTTTTCCTGGCCCTGAACCTCTCAGACTATTAGGCCATAGTAATCTTAAAACTTTAATTAATTTTATCAGAGGCCTGAAAGTGGCATTGGTAAATAATATAATTTGTTATCTTAATATATTTGAGAATCATTCAAGATTGACATTATTAAGACAAGAAAAGTGTACTCTGAATTATTTATCTCATTTGTTCCAAGCAACTAAGCCAGCTTATCTATATAAATCTGTATGTACTGTGCATATATGTATCTTATATAGTCCTATTTATTTACATATTGTTTCACCCATTACTGATTGGAATGTGAGTACCTTGAGGGCACAAACTATGCATACATATATCATATATGTATATATCTATACATAAGTATATATACACATACATACATGTGCATACACATACACACAGAGATATACATATATATGTGCATATAATATATGTATACACACAGACAAGGAAAGTATTCCCTGTACTTAGCACAGTGCTTGGCAAATAGAAAGCATTCAAGAAATTCTTATTGATTTTTTGGTGTAGATCCTTAGGTATTATTCATTTTATGATCTCTCCATATACTAATAAAATTTTCCCATAGTATTTATTATATGCTTTGACTGAACACATTTGCATTAATTCATTGAGGACAGATGAGTAATCTTCCTAAGTAGATAAAAAAATAAAGTTTAATTTATAATTATATTATATATAGGGATTATAATGCAGGAGAAATATTTTAATACTTCAAGTATCTTTATAGGCATCTTGGTGGTGCAGTGGATAAAATGCCAGGCTTGAAGTCAGGAAGACTCATCTTCCTAAGTTCAAATCTGGGCAAGTCACTTAACTCTGTTTATATCAGTTCCTCATTGGCAAAATAAACTAGAGAAGAAAATGGCAAACCACACCAGTATCTTTTCCAAGAAAACCCCAAATGAGGTCACAAAGAGTTGGACTGAAACAACTCAACAGCAACAGCAACAATAACTACAACTTTACATCAGAGTGGGTGCTTCCACTGATTCAGGTGACAGTCTTTCTAGGACTTAGCAGCTGTTTGTGAAAATAATGTGCTCCCCCAATTTGTCACTCTGTAGATAATCTGGTGAGGATCTTCAGACTTCTCTCAGATGGTACTCAGGAAATAGTCCATCACTGGCCCATACTTAAAGCTTTTCCAGGGTAATGGCAACTGCCATATCTCTCTCACTGTTGTGCTTCAGAGCTTATCATAGTGCCTGTCATATAGTAGGCATATATAAATATTTATTGATTGAGTTTTGATTGCTTCAAAAAGCTATAGTCACATCCATTCCTTGAAGGCAATAGCAAAGGACTTTAGTAGAGAATGATAAAAAAAAAAGACAATAGTTCAAACTATTGAAGAATTTGGGGGGAGCACTTAGAATGCTTCCTATTTTCCACATTTTTTTCCTAATTAGCTCCTTGAAATCAAAAGAGAAGTTCATTTATTTTATAACAGGATTGTCACAGTCTTATACATAGCTTGAGTTCCTGCTTATGGGCCTTGTAGATACCTCTATTTCTCTAGGATATCTCGTGGTCCTTTCTACCTGTTCATCTTTCCTCTTTAGCTCCTGGTGTGAACCCAGGACTGTTTCCATTTTGAAATTCCATCTGTCTGGAAGAGCTCATTTGGATGTAGGCCTTTAGTTAACAGATAGGCTATAGTCTGAAGCGAGTAACATCCACTTTTTATTAATAAGGTGTTTATCAATTTGTCACTGGAATGGTAGTCCAGATTTCATGGTTGCCATTGTATTTCTTTTTTTCCTAACTTTGCCATGGATCAAGTGATTTTTTATGTTATCTAGTGTTATAAAGAGCAAGCAATGTCATAAATCTTTCAAGTACAGAATAGATTATCTTGCTTTTCTTTTAGTGGCCAAAAAACTGATTATGGGAGAATTTTATATAGAAAAAGTGTTGGTATTTTTTTCTCAAGTCTAACATGTCTATGCATTTTGTATGCTAATCTCAGTGCTTTTTTTTTAACCTGATGCTTTCATTTTCTTTTCTATAGATGTATCAAGGTGTGTGGCAGAAAGGAAGTATACCCAGGAACAAGCACGGAAGGAATTTCAGCAAGTTTTCATTCCAGAATGCAATGATGATGGCACATACAGCCAGGTTACAAACTTTTTTGAGTTCTGCTTCTGAGCAAGTTGGGGAAGATGCCGATGAAGAAGGGAGGGAGAAGGTAGTGAAGAAGCCGATGAATCTGTACAGTGAGGAAATTAGTTGTTTAGGGTTTGTTTTTGTGGTTGTTCAGTCATTATTTCCTTAGATAACTATGGGAGAATTCATTTGCATACACAGTTTTGCATGTATACATTTATTATTGAGTGGTTGTAGGAAGATTTATTGCACTAGAGTTTATATTTAATATAACAATTACAATCATATAATATATCCATTGTGACCTTTCAGAAGGGTGGGAATCTTTTTTTTAAATGCTTGTTGTCACTTAGAGTCACAGAATGATAGTAACATTCTATTAAATTATCTAGCCTAATGTCTAAAGTATCCAGATGAGGATTTCAGAGATTTAGAGAATTTAAATGATTTGTGTTCTTTGCAAAAGGTATAAAAGGAAGGAGGAAGGAAGGGAGAATGGGAAAGAGGCGATTTTATGGTCCTTTTAAGCACACGATGCTTGTTAGATGGAGTCTTTGTAAAAGCAGAATCAAAATCAAGGCTTGTGTAACGGAACAAAAGGGCACTTGAATCACCTGCACTGACTGTATCCTTGGGCAGATTGCTTAACTTTGTGGACCGCAGATTCCCATTTATTAAAAAGGAATGGTTGGATTAGATGACCTGAAAGTCCTCTTTAAGCTCAGATAGTTTATGGATAGAATCACTGAGCCATTTTTCCTTTATTATAATAGTTACCAACACATCAAAGAGTCTGTGGGTATCCTCCTGGAAAAAAACATTTTTTTGTCTGTTAAGATGTTTTTAAAGCTACATGTCCTAGAATAAATATGGAATATTTCTTTATGCTGAAACTCCATTCATTGTGCGATTTCCCAACAGGTACAATGTCACAGTTACACAGGATATTGTTGGTGTGTTACTCCTAATGGACGGCCTATCAGTGGCACTGCAGTAGCCCACAAAACACCCCGGTGTCCAGGTAGGTTTAACAAATTGGTCACACATACATTGCTCTGTTATACTCTATAGGTCAAAGGGAAGGAATTCAATAGTTGGTGGTTTTTTGTTTTTGTTTTTGTTAAGGGAGTTAATGATCTTGCCATTGAGTCTAGGTGGAGTCATAAAGATGGTGGGAATGGGTTCTAATCACTGATTGGAAAAGGTCTAGTAGTCATTCTTTCTTCCTTCTTCAACTCCCTACCGTGTAAGCCTTTCAAGGGCAGGGGCTGTTTTCAATTTCTGTCTTTGTATTCTCATTCTCTGGTACTGTTCTGTGCATGTAGTGAGCACTGAAAAAAATACTTGAAAGTGATTATCTTTCTTTGGGGTGGAGAGTGGGAAGACCATTTCAGTAAGAAGACAACTTATAAAAGTTTCTGAAAGAAGCCACTATCAAAGCAAAATTGTAATGGGTTATGGTGTCAGGACTAATTTCTTTTTCAATGTTTTACAAAGTCCCTAGGGAAAATGACCTAATATTACTTTTGGACAAAACAGTTACATGTTCTGGTTTTGTGCATAACTGTGCTAAAGAAAAGTGGCTAGTCCTACATCACTCTGTTTCCAGACATTTTATTTGTGTTATTTTATTATCCATATAAAATGGGCTTGATGTACTAAAGGTAATAATGTTGGCAGAAGAATAATCCATAAACTGGTCTGTTTTCTGTTACTATTTTATAGCAAATGCTATAAAAGATCCAGATCTTTTTCATTTTTAAAAGGTTTTGCTATTCAATTGCAGACTACTTTTTTGGGCTTGTCTTATCAGATCTGTTAAAACTTTGCATGATCAGAACATTAAAATCAGTCAATAGGGCATCTTGAGATGGGCACATTGTTCATTTAAAGACTACTCAAGTCAAAAATATATTTACTGATTATCACATATTGTGATACATATTAACATTTTGGAACTCAGAACATTTCCTCTTCAGAACAGTAGACCTTTTATTATTAAACATTTGACTTATAGCTCATAACTATTGAGAACTTCTAAAAATTGTTAAATGTAGAATGATGAAATGAATATTTCTTAACAGATATAAATATTTGGTTAACTATTTAATATTTATGGAATATCTACTACAGAGTATCAAGGGCTTCCTTTTCTTTTTTAATTTTTAAGTACAATTATCCATATTCTGAACATATCCTACTTTTAAAATAGACTTTTGTAATTTAAAATGAATTATATAATTTAATATTCAAAATGTATGACAAATGACAAAATAATTTATTTTAAAATTAATTGTATACTATGTAATAATTTAATCTTCAAAGTAAAAATAAATAATTTATTCCTCTAAAATTTTTGAAGATTTATATGCTATTGTGATTTTAGGTAGTGCTAATTAAGTTTATTAGTTGAATAAATTAAAAATGAATTCTCTGCATATATTCCCTGAGAAATATGTATGATACAGGATTACACAGAATGGGCTTAGAAGAAATAAATTTCTAAATTCTAATGTTTATGTCAAATTAACTTTTCCCTCTTTATAATTTATCTGCATTAGTCTTTTCCTAACATTTTTCAACCAGCATTTTGATGTGATGAAAAGTACTGATTTTCCCTTCACAAATTCCTTTCAGTTTTTGATGGTGATTGAGCAAAAAGGTGGTTGTAAGAAGTAGTTGAAGGGTTATTGATATGTCCTTGGGAAGGTATACAAGCAATAAAAACACTCAGGGAAGCAGTCATATGGATGGGAAAATGGCAACATAGAAGGTTGACTGAATAGGAAATGAGATAGTGTGTGAAAAATAAGGCAGAGCATTCTTCCAATTCAAAGATGATTGGCTAGTAATGTAGTACAGAACATTCTAATAAATTCAGAAAAAAAATTTGAATTTGTTTTTGAAAGGAAAAATTAGGTAGAACTTGTTCCCATTGAATGACATTGTCTTCCAAAGCTCTTTAGTCTCCCTCCAAATGTTTGTTTTTTATTATGTAGGCACATCCTTAATGATGGTTTAGAAGCAATTCTTTACACCTGGTTGTTACTGTTAATTTGTTCCACAAACCTCACAGAATATTTATATGGATTTTTTACCTCCAGATGTCATGCGTATTTTAGTTTGGAAAGGGAAAAAGCATTAGTAGGAGAGCAGGTGCATAGACAAAGGATTCTTTTGGAAACTATATATAAATGTGTCAAGATGTCAAGGGGTTGTTAAATTTTAAAACATGGGAAGGAGTAGGAAGGATCTGTACACATTAAGAATATACTTCCACTTTTTATGGATGTAAATGGCTCTCTTCCCCTTGCCAGTCTAGTGGAAAGAATGCTTCATATAGGGCCTGGCACATGTTTGGAGTTTAATAAGTGCTTGTTGATTGATTTTTTTGTTGATTTGTTTTTGTTTTTTGGTTTGGTTTGGTTTGGTTTTTTTGAGTCCAAAGAACTGGATTTGCATCATGGAACTTACCACTTGTTAACTGTGTGACCTTGGAGAGGTTACCCAATGTCACTGGGCCTGGTTCCTCATGAGGACACTGGACTAGATAATCTTGAAGGATCCTTCTAGCTCTAAATCTCATAATTTTAGTTTTACGTCACCCAATAGAGAGAATTCAGAACAATTAGACAGAATATTTTTCTGTTTCAATCAAACAGTAAATATTTATTAAGCACTCACCATTTGCCTGGCACTGTGCTAAGTGCTGGGAAAACAAAAAGAGGTTTATAGGATATAGAATATGTTTAAAAGATATCATTGTTAGTACTAGGAGGAATATTTGCCAAGGGTTCAACTGGAAAACCCAAGACTTTCAGCTAGAAGGCTGTCAGAATGAACCAGTCCTTCCTCTGAAGGAGCTTACATTATTTTAGGGGGATGGTAGTGAGAGAAATGGAAGACAATAAGTACCTGAATATATATATGTGTGTGTGTGTGTGTGTGTGTGTGTGTGTGTATGAACAACCCCCCACAGTAATTTTGGGGAGCAGGGCACCAGCAGTTAAGGGGGACAGGAAAGATCGTGTAGAAAGTAGAGTTTGAGCTAAGTGGGGAAGTTGAGAAAGCAGTGCGTTCCAAACAACAGGGACAATCAGTCAACACTATCATGTGCTGTTCAGATTTCAAGGAGAATTAGAGCTGAGAAAAGGCTATGATATTTGGTAAGTGGGAAATATTTGGTGACTTGGGAAGAATCCCAGAACCCCAGAATTTGAGAGCTAGATAGGACCTTAGTCTCCATCTAATTTATATATGAAAAATAAATCCCCACTTCAATATACTAGCAACTGGTCATCAGATCTTTAAGGAGCTTTAAAGTAAGTACCTCCAGAAACAATGTCTTCTACTTTTGAAGAATTCCAGTTGTTAGGGAGTTTACCTCCTACATCAAATCTAAGCTTACCTCTTGGAAACTTGTACCTGTCATTCAAGGCTTTGCCTCTGGTCCCCAGGCATAGCATTCCATTTGTTGATGATGCCTATTCCAAGATGGTTCTAGCACCAGAATGCTCAGTAACTCCATAGTCTAGACGTTGCCTCAATCTCTAGCCAAGGGAGAAGACCTTGACCTTCAACTTGAACTCTACTCAGCCTCATAGAATCTTAAAAATAGAAGGGATTTGCATGGTCCATACCTGATCAAAAATCTTCTTCACATCATTCTTAACAAGATATTTTCTAGCCGTCACTTGAAGATTTTCAGAGAGGGAGTGCCCATTAACTCCTGAGTCTGCTCACTCCACTTTTGGATAGCCCTAATTATCTGGAAGTTTTTCCTTACAGTATTCCTAAATCTACTTCTGAATAACTATTGATCTTAATGAACTATTACCATGATTGCTCTTAATTTTGCCCACCAGGGCCAATCAGAACATTTCTCATCTTTGTTCCATATCCTTTCCCGTGTTAGGTGAAACATTAATTTTCTTCAAAGTTTGTATCCACTGTGTTAAACACACCCAGTTTCATATGCCAGAATTTAGTTTATCCAGTTTTTTTTCCTGAGGGCAGTATAGCATTGCAGATGAGGTCTGACCCAGGAACCTTCTCTGTTATTCTGGGCATGAAACCTCTCTTTATGCAGTCCACTCTCTGCATTTTCAGTTGGTATCAAACTACTTGGTAACTTCCTCTCCTCAAGGAGGGAAGGAAGCAAGCCTTTATTAAACACCTACTATGTACCAAGAACCATGTTAAGTACTTTCTAAATATCTCACTTGAAGTGCTATTACGATCTTTATTTTATAGATAAAAAAAAACAGGGTTTTTTACAGAGGTTTTAATGACTTTTTCAGTCACACAGCTAAAAACTGTCTGAGGCCAGATTTGATCTCAAGGCTTCCTCTGTCCAGAGCCAACAATCTATGCATTATGTCACCAGCTTCCTACGTGAGTAAATGCTATGTTGACCTGCTGACTCATTTTGAGTGTGCAGTTAATTAAAGCTCCCAGATCTTTGCAGGAATAACTGTGGTCCAGCCATGGCTAATTTATCTTTTGCTTGTGAAGCTGATTTTTTGTAACCAAGTATATTAGCTTTGACTTTTATGGAATCCTAATAAAGCTTCCTCTAGCCCCAATATTCTAACTTCCTTATAGGCCCTGCTAAACAGCAGGCCCACTGCACCTAACTAACCATTCACTATGCCCCCCCACACACACTCAATATCTTAATTTCTTCATGTATTCCTCACTGCTCACTAGAATAACCAGTGTGTCCATGAACTCATATTTCTCGCAGAAACAGCAGACATGTCCATGTGATGGGATCCTGGCCACTGCCTTTCACTAGCCACTGTCCCCAAACCCATTCCTCATATTTCCTACAGAAACAGCAGGCATGTCCATGCACTCAACCACAACCACATCCATGTAGTCTCAGAAAGGACGATAATACTCAGCCAATCAGAAAGCAGCACCACCAGGATGCTCAAGCAGGATGTGTGGACCCCAAAACAACAGAAGGGACTTTCCTTCATTAGGCACCTGTGCAGTAATAGTAAAGAACTGACCAGAAAGGCTTATTATGATATCATTATCATACATACATATCCCCCCAAATGGGTTTTTCTGTATGCATTGTGGGTAATCGCATGCACAGTTCCACTGTGACTGGGAACCCCTCTCCTATTACCTAATCACTTAACAAACCACTCCTGCCTTTTTAACATTCATAATTTCTGTTATCTAATTGCATTTTTACCCTATAAAAATCCATCTTGCTTTCTCTGAATTTTCTGGTTCCTTTTGGAATTTAGCCTGCTCCATGAGAGGCATCAATCTCAATAAATACCTATACTTGGATTAGAGGTGGTCTGACTGAATTCTTTGAGGCAGTTCCACCACGACACATCATCAAACTGCAACAGTTTTGGTATCCCAGGGTGGGCAGAGCCTAAGCCAAAACAACATGACCATCCCATAGCTAAGAATTCTCATTCACATGCCTGGACTTTCAATTCCCATGCTTTCATGCAGGCACCTTCCTTCCCAGAATGAAGATTTTTCTCATTTATAGAACAAAAGCAACTAAGGGTTGATTTTTTTCTGTATTTATCTGTGATCTGTTATCATTTTCCCATTTTAGAAGCATAGATTCAGAATTGGAATGGGCCCCAAAGATAATTGAATCCAACATTTTCCCTATATGGTTAAATTATGCTTTTTATTTTTTCTTTTACCTACCATAGCTAAAATTCAATCCCTCTTTCAGGGGTGTCTCAGCACATTCTGTGCTTTACCCTTCTTGTCCCTATTTTTAAATAACTAACATTTTGTTTACATGATGCCCATTTTAATCTTACTTAAAAAGACACACCCTTTTTCTCCGTTTCTTTAATATTTGGCCTCATCAGACCATCTCTCTGGGCAGTAACACATTTCTTTTAATGCTTTGGCCTTTGTCATTGAAATTATCAGAATGGCTTTTTCCTCAAGAACTTCCCATCCATCTCAGGCCAGTTTCTTCTTGAAAGTCCCAGACCTTGGGATGCCAATACTTCTCTTTTCTCTGAACTTTCTGACATCTACTTTCCTGAAGCTCATGTTAGGACTACTGCGTCTGGCATTCCATTCCTTATCTACAATGAACTCCAAGATTACGTGGTCACTTTTTCCTCAAGGTTTCCTTGGATTTATCTTCACTTAACAGTTAAATGGTATCATCTTATAGTGGATAGAGGGTTGGATTTGAGTCCTGTCTCTGTCATTACCTGTGTGGTTTTAGGCATATTGTTTAACATTTCCTGATCTCAGTTTCCTCACCTATAAAATGAGGGATTTCTACACTAATAATTATACTGGCTAGAATTTATAATTTTTAATGCACTTTAAGGTTTTCAAAGTACTTTTCATATCTCATTTGATCATCATGGCAGTTTGATGGGATAGGTGTTATTATTACTCCCATTTTATATGAGAAAACTTAAGATTGAGATTGGTTAAAACGACTTTTACTGAGGATCATATAGCTAATAAATGTCTGAGGCAGGATTTGAACTTAGATCTTCCTGACTACAAGTCCAATGCTGTGCTACCAGTGATAGCTCAGGTCAATCACTATCTCATTCTATGATACCTTTTGTTGATCAGATACAGAATAACATTTCTTCATGTTGTTAATTCTACTTTCTGAAAGATGGAATTGTCAACAACAACAAAAACAAAGTTGAAGATTCATCAGATGCTGTGGTTTTGCCTAAGTCCTCTTAAATGATGTTATTCATCATAATTCTGGCTTGATTCTGCGCGGTTTTGTAATCTATGCCAAGAACCCAATATCCATTCTGCCCCCTTACTAGGTGGTCTGCAGTGTGACTGCACAAAGATATCACTTCTAGTTTTCCCCTCTTTTTATTCTAACTTGAATACTCTTTATCATGCTTCCCCCTTTGAATTAATGGCATTTTTGTAAGTGCTACACTTTTAGGCATATAGTGCTCCTCCGCTGGCTTTTTCATCAATCTATTGGAAAAGTTAGAACATTTTCTATTTCCTTGTTTCAGTGATGGTCTTCATCACTAGGTTTCACTGATATCTCTTGTCATACATAGTTATCTCCTTATATTAAAATCTCATTCTCATTTTGTTTATTGCATATACCCCATGTTACTGGGGGGGGGAAGCTAGATGACCACCGATAGGAATATATAGAGATATTATATATCTTTATCTATGTGCATGTGCGTGTGCGTGTGCATGTGTGTGTGTGTGTGTGTGTGTGTGAGAGAGAGAGAGAGAGAGAGAGATTAACAAAAGCCAAATTACCCACAGTTCCCCACTTTTTATAGGGAGTAAGGCACTGGATTTCTGAAATTAGGTAGGAGACAGGAAAAGAGGGTATCTATTATCCATGAAAGGAGATATCTAGGTGTCTCTGTGGTTACAGCACTGATTCTGGAGTCAAGAAAACCTGAATTCAAATCTGGCCTCAGTCACTTATTAGTTGTGCGACCCTTGGCAAGTCACTTAACCTTTGTTTGCCTTAATCCACTGGAGGAGGAAATGGCAAACCACTCTAGTATCTTTGCCAAGAAAATCCCACGGACAGTATTAGCTTGCTGTGGTCCATGGGGTCACAAAGAGGTAGACACGACTGAACAACAACAATTATCCATGAAAATGACTATCTGGTTACCCTGACATAGTGTTTTTTGGCTGACTGGGGAGTTATATGCTATGGTGGAAAGAACATGATTTGAAGTTGGGAGACTTGAGTTTCATTTCTAGCTTTATTTTTAACCGTCTTTGTGATGTCACATGAATAACTTTATGTCTTTGGGGCTCATGTTCCTCAGCTTCCAAATGAGAGATTGTACTAGAGATTTACACACTATCTTTCACTTCTGTGATTTTAAGATTACTTCATAGTTTTGCCATATGGGGTATGCATATCATTTTCCCCTTGAGATAGTAGGTAAAATTATGTTTCAGATGCCAAAAGGACAGGAGGTAGGGATTACCTAATGCAATATGGATGCCTAATATTAAATGCTGATCTTTAATGAGCTTCTGTTAGATAAAATGGGTCTCTTAAAAATTAAATCAGTCTAATGGATTTCCAAGCTAATGTTTTGCTTCAGATAAAAATCATTGGCTAATCTTTTTTTTTTTTTGCTTTCCTTTAGCCTCTGACTCTCATAGTCTGGAGATTAAATTGTAAGAAAAGGAGTTAGTTCCACTCTTAAGGAAAATAAGTGGATGAAAGTGTTGACACCAGCTCTTTCAAACCTCCTTGATGGCTCTCCTATGTCCTGTGGCAAAGAGCAAACAATGGATTTGCTAAAAGAGTAGAAGTTGTCTTATCCACTGGAGGGATAAAACACATTTAAATGTCAGCTAGTGGATAGAATTCCAGGCTTAATGTTGCAGAAACTTAGCATGTTGGTGGGAAGGGACTTCAGAAGTCATCTATTTCAGGAAGTTCCTGTATGAGCATTCCTTCTTTAGCAAACCTTGCCATTGTTTAAAAACTTAGAGTAATGGAGATTAAAAGATGAGAGAGATGGAGAAACAGTATTTGTCCTCGAGCCAAACTATTTTTTAATGGAAGCGCAATTCCTTCTGGATAGGAAATTTTCAGTGAAGAAATTCCCTGTATCAAGGCAAATGTGCAATTGTTCTGAAATTTCTAATCTTGCAGAGTAGCTGGAGGTGGATTGACATTTTAAGCAATTTTCCCAGTGTCACTTGATCAATACAGTGTCAGGCCTTGAAATCAGGTCTTCCTAAATCTGAGGATGGCTATCTATTCAATACACCTCAGGACCTCTCATCTTACTTTTGGATAATTATTAAATTATTAGGAAAATTTTACTTACATTAAAACTAAATATGTCTCTTTGCTAAACTTGGAGCCAGGAACTCCTGAGTACAAATAGGATCTTAGGCACTTGGTAGCTGTGTGACCTGGAGCAAGTCACTTAATTTATGTCTGTTCCTATTTCCTCACCTATTAAATAGGGATAATAATAGCAACTACCTCCCCGACTTGTGAAGATAAAGTAAGATAATATTTTTAAATCACTTTGCAAACCTTAAAGCTTATAAATGCTTGTTGTTACAATTATATTATTTCTACCCACTGGTTTTGATTCTTCCCACCAGGACTAAGCTGAATACATCTAGTCCCTTTTCCATATGACAGTCTTTCAAATAATTGAAGGGAATTATCACCAACCTTTCTCTCACCCCACCCCAGCCTAATCTTCTCTGGGCTAAACATCCCAGTTTATTCAAACTATTCTAGTTGGATTTAAATGTTGTCCCAGATACTTCCTATGCAATCATTTCTGACTCATTCAATCTCTTAGAATCTCAGTTTCCTCTTCTGGATATAATTATACTTGTGCTACCTACCTTAAATGGCTAGTATAAGGAATGTGCATTTTTAAGTACTCTGTAGAAGTGATTGATTATGATGAAGGTCATTGGAGCCCCCGGCAGAGAATGCATAGCAGTAAAAGTGTGAGAGTGGGTCTACAATCCTAGAGTCAAATAGATTGCAAAAATAATAAAGTTTTGTTTGGGGCTTTTTGTAAGTGTGTGATGATTTGGTAGAATAACTAAAGCATCCATGATGTATGTCTTTCTTTTTTTAGGAAATCAATTTGACCTTGACCCTTACCTTTCCTCCCTTCCTCACTCCCATCAGCAAGGAGGACAGGCTGAAAGGTCTTTAAGTAGGGATGGGTAAAGAGCTTTTGGACATTCTTTTTGGGATGAGAGAGACATTTGTCAAGGGTTATCAGTGATGTTTTGTGGTTATGTTGGTCCAATAAATTTCCATTGCCTGTCTGCTGAAGCTTGGCTATAGAAGCTTCTAATTGGTCTCCTTTCCTCAAATCTCTGTTTACTTCAATTCATTCTACACTCAGCTACCAAAGTGATTTTCCTAAAATGTAGATCTGACCACTACTGACAACAAGCATTCATTTAAAAAAATGTGTTTCGTTTTTCCCCAATTTCATGTTAAAGCAATTTTTAACTTTATTTTTTGCTTTTTAGAGGGCAGTTGGGGTTAAGTGACTTGCCCAAGGTCACACAGCTAGTTTTTGTGTTAAGTATCTGAGGCCAGATTTGAACTCAGGTCCTCCTGACTCCAGGGCCAGTGCTCTATTCACTGCACCACCTAGCCACTCCAATTTTTAACTTTTTTTTAAAAAAAGTTTTGAGTTCCAAATTCTATCCTTCCCTACCCCCTCCCTGAGACAGTAAGCAACCAGATATAGGTTATACATGTGCAATCATGTAAATAATTTCCATATTAGTCATTTTCCAATAAGCATTTATTAGACAGTTTTTATGTGGCAGTCACTATACTCAGCTCTGGGAATACAAAGAAAGGTAAAATCAAAAACAAAACTTAGTCTCTGCTCTCAAAGAGCTCTTATTTTAATGAAGGAGACGTGACCTACCATGTTCAGTGAACTCTAGTGTCTTTCTCTTTCTGCCAGGGTACATAAATATATGCAGAAATATGCATATGTGTGTATTTATATATATAAACAAACAAATAAATTATATACACATACACACACACACACACATATATATATATTTGCCTCAGTTTCCTCATCTATAAAGTGATCTGGAAGAATGGCAAATCACTCCATTATCTTTGCCAAGAAACCCCAAATGGGGTCATGAAGAATTGGATGTGACTGAACAACAAAATAAGAGAGCACCTAGCTTCCTTTCATGAATTAAATGGATCAGGCTCAGATAAAATATATACCAGAGATTAACAGAACTGGTTGATGTGATGATTGTAATACTGTCAGTGATATTCAAAATCTTATGGATAATATTGGAAATGGCAAACCACTCTAGTATCTTTGCCAAGTAAACTCCAAATGGGGTCATGAAGAGTTGGACATGACTGAAAAGACTGCATAACAACAAAAATAAGAATATATATAGGTATATATGTATATGTTTTTGAATATGTTTGTATATATAATATATTTTATACATACATTATATAATGTATTACATGTGGGCAAATACTTGCTAGCTGTGTGATCCTGGGCAAGTCACTTGACACTGTTTCCCTTAGTTCCTCATCTATAAACCGAGCCGAAGAAGGAAAAAGCAAAACCATTTCACTATCTTTGCCAAGAAAATCCTAAGAAGGGTCATGAAGAGCCAGACACAACTAAACAACAAAATTACATATTATACCTTTTGTTTCTGTGAGTTTATATAATGTGTGCATGTATATAACATATATGCATATACACATATTCATATACTTATTTATGTGCAAATATACATATATGTGTCTCCATGTGTATTCCTATAACATAGATTTATATTTATGTATACAGTTGTAGACACACAGATACATACATATACACATCTATATGTGTGTATGAGTACTTATACCTAGTTATTTATGTCTATATTTATGTATACAGGCACTAGAGACTGGATAAGGTCTTGCCTTTCCCATTGAACAGCTAGATAATTTATCTACTACCTCCATTCCCTTACTCATAAACTTTACCTGCCCAGATTGTGTGATGTTCAAGGATTCATTACTTAAGCCAAGAACCAATTTCAAGAGAAATATAATGGTGAAATGCAGCCCTAGCAGTAACCTTTTTTCCTAGCAGAGGAATCAATATCAATATCTCTCCATTTGCACATACTTGATTTATATTCCTTAATTGTGTTTTCCAACTATAGAGTCCCAATCTCTCATTTTATAGATGAGGAACTGGGCCCTAGAAAAGCCAAGTAACTTGTCCAGTGACAGATAGATAGCTACAAATGACTGGTATCAACCCTTGGGGTATAAACCCAAGTCTGCTGTCTTTAGATCCACTACGCTTTGCACTATATCAAGTGATTTGTCTATATTTAAGCAAAAATTCAGGCAAAATAAGCTTTTTTTAAAAAAAAAAAAGTCTTTTTCCAAGGGAAGATAGATAGCCTCCTTTCTATTACTTGGAAATGAATGGCTTCATCTTTTTAATCTCATCTCTCTTCTGTAACTATGTTCTGTGGCCAAGATCTTACTTCTGGCCTAAAGACAAACTTTAGTTTAAGATACTGTAAACTGAAACTTTTTGGAAGATTTTTTTAATAGTTTATAATTTAAGGAATCTTATTTTTTTAGCTCAGCAGTAATGATGTTTTTAAGGAAATACGAAAATACCAATTAACAGAAAAAGGGAGTAGAAACTCACTGTAAAAACCATAGCTAATTAGAGAGGATTTGGGTACTTAAAAAAAAATGAACACAAGACTTTATTGAACACAGTTTACAGGTAATACATTTCTTGTCCAAGGGGGGGGAGGGGAAGCTCCATAAGTACTATTTCAATGTATCAGATGTACCACAAATACTTTTTCTTTTTTCAAAGTGTATGTGAGAAGCTGTTTTTTCTTTGTTGCTACTGTTTCTATTTTATATCTTTTCAATGCTATAACGTCTTGAAAAAATGATCCAAAATTGATTTTAATTGATTGTCTATTGGTCATTTTGAACTCAGGTTCCTAGTGGGCATTTCAAACTCAATATTTTGAAAACAGAGCAAACTGTCTTTCCCTTAAATTATCCCCTCATCCCAACCTTCCCATTCCTGTTGAGGGCACCACCATCTTTCCAGCTACCCAGTTGTCATCCTTGATAAAACCCTCAACTCCTAACTCCCACTCACTCCACATATCTAATCAGTTCCCAAATTTTGGCATTTCTTTCTCTTCAGCATCTGGCCAGATCTCTCCACTCGTACAGGCTCTCTGTTACAGACACCTATTGCCTCTCACCTAGATTATTTCAAAGGCTTGCTTACTATTCTCCCTGACTCAGGTCTCTTCACTTCAATCTTTTCTCCACTAGCTACCTAAAATGGGTGTCTGACCATGATGACTACTCTGATCGTTTAGCTCCATTGGCTCGCTAGCTCTGCCAGGATCATATATAGTAATTTATTTATTCACAACTTGTTCTCTTTCCACATTTCCAGTCTTCTTTCTCTCTACTCCCTCCATGACCCCTAAGATCTAATAGTAGTTCTTCACTCATGACACCTATGGGCTTTAGCACTGGCTGTTCCCCATACTTGGACTCTCTCTCTCTCTCTCTCTCTCTCTCTCTCTCTCTCTCTCTCTCTCTCTCTCTCTCTC
>NW_027187349.1:14240577-14260859 GCF_028583685.1 Petaurus breviceps papuanus
CTCTCTCTCTCTCTCTCTCTCTCTCTCTCTCTCTCTCTCTCTCTCTCCACCCTATTCCTCTTCCTCCTCCTCCTTCTTCTCCTTTCTCTCACACACATTTTATTTTATCCTCACAATCCTAGGAACGGGATACTATTATAAATCCCAGTTTATAGTTGAGGAAACTGAGACAAACAGAGGTTAAATGACTTGCTCAGGTTCACAGAGTTAGTTTCTAGGGCTTGATTTAAAGTCAGGGCTTCCTGACTCTAAGCCCAGCACTTTATTTGTGCCACTCACCCCCATTTTACAGATGAAGAAATTGAGTGTCAGAGAGGTTGTCATTTGCATAGAGTCACACAGCTACTTAGCACCTGTGGCAGGAATTAAATTCATATCTTTCTGACTGCAAATCTATCACTCTGTGTCACTATGCTAATGAAAATTCTGAGCAAACACAATTTAGACTGCCCATTTGCAAACAGGACTAAGTCAAAGTCTTTTAATTAAAAAAAATGTGGCTTAGCAAGTATGCGAGTTATAGGAAAACTAACATTTCTAAGAATATTTAACTCTAAAGATTCAGTTTATAAGAAAACACAAAATTTAAAATAAAACCTTTTTACACCAAATTATAGCTTTTTTCATAGTATTTAGAATTTAAAGGGACCTTAGCCAACATCCAATCCAATACCTCTGTTTTCCTAAGGAGAAAACTGAGGTTCAGACAACAGTCATAATCAGATTTTCAGGCGAAGTGAGGAACATTTCACAAAAATATTCTCAATAGGAAATAGCTGGTCCATATTCAGTCATGTTTAGGATGTAGGAAAGTAAGTAAACTGTTGAATTTGTTAGTTTTGTCCAACTGTGAAAGGGTAGCAGCGAAACTGCAAGCATGAAATTTTTCTTAGCGCAGAAAGACTTAGAGGTTCAGAAATGTATAAGACCTAGGAAATCAGCAACATATAAGAGAAGTGAAAATAACCTAGCTTAACACATTTTAATGGCCTCCATAATATTCATTCATAACATTATTAATATTTAAATTAAAATAATTTTGATTTTTTACACCATTTCCCAAAGATAAGTGCTAGTCAAAAAGCATTGTTAGTTCAGAGAATGACTTTAGAACTTGAAAGGAATTCATTTTTTACAAAAAAGAAAATATTTTATCATCAGTACATTGTTAAGATGCTGAACGTAGGATTTCACAGTCTCTTAAGGTCCAAATAAGAGGTGCTTGATCATTTATAGTCTGATCTATGTAAACCTAATGTTTACTCCTTCATTGGAAATCCTGTATTCCATGTTGAATTAGGCAGCTCAGATGGCACCTGGCCAGAGACCTAGGCTGATTATCTATCTGTCTAATCTATCTATCAATCTATCTATCTATCTATCTATCTATCTATCTATCTATCTATCTATCTATCTATCTATCTATCTATCTATCATAATGTATAATGTATCTAATCTGTATGTAATAAACATCATATACTTATCTACATCAACACATAAAACAATGCATATGTATATGTGTGCATATATATACATATGATTAAAAAAATCAACATGGTTCTCAATCACCCCTCTATGGAAAAGAGAAAAATCATTTTCATTTCTATCATTACATAGATATTTCTCTAGTGTTTTCTTTCAACAGCCTCAAATTTGACCAGCTTTAAGTTGATCTGAATGAATTCTCAGCTCAGGACAAAATTATAAATATAAATGTACAACCACACCACTATACAAACTGTCCCGAAAATCTTAGTATAGTTTTAACTTTTAATATAATGCATGTTATTAATATATGTACTATTAACATGTGTTATACATAGCATGTATACCATCACAGTGTATATACATACATGTGCATATATGAAACAATTTCTTTTCATCCATAGCTTAGTTTTTAATGTATATTTCCTTGTGTTTATCAGATAAACAAAACAGATTCAAAGGTGCTCTTTCCACTCATTAAAGCAAAATGCTTTTCACTGTGAACTGCTCTCATATTTTCATCTTTGTTTTTTTAAATTAGACTTTATTTAGAACTTGGTCTTGGACTTTTGTAATTAAAGCCATCACTATTTATAAGAGTGTAATATAAAAAACCAGTTCAAGTACTCTTCAACTACACTTCTGCCTGCAAATATCCTGTTTTCTGTACTATTTAATTCAAATTATTAAAAAGAGAAATGACCTCAATTTACAGGTACCATTTTTTACAAATAAGAAAGCTATGAGAGAAAGTGATTTATTGAAGGCCCTGGAGTCAGTGGCGGACTTGAAATTGGAGATCTAAATACTTCTCAGTACTTCATTTCACCTATTTGGTGGTTACTTCCCTGGCAAGTTCAACTATTTGAACGTAGCCAACAGCCAGAAATAATAACTGTTCATATTTCCATAACCCTTTAAAACTTTATAAAACACTTTTCTCACTGCGACACTTTGAGATAGCTTATTATTACCACCATTTTGCAGATAAGGAAGTTAGGGCTGAGGAAGTAAAAGTCTCATACCTAGTAAATGGCACAACTGGAATTCAAAGCAAGATCTCCTAAATTTGAGGACGGTGATTTTTCTACTCCACTATGATACCTTGTGGAAATTAATCAAACAGATTGTAGAAACAAAAAAACTGTGCAGTATGCAACAAAACTCATTGACTTTACATGCAGCATAGTCCCTTATGCCCACACTCTGAGGCTATTGATCATTTAGACATAATTCTAACACATTCCAGTTTACTTGATTTCCAGAGTAAAATCAGCAAAGTAGAAGGGAAAGAAAAGCAGGTAATGTAGCTGGGCACCATAGCCCTTCCACCCCTCCCCACCCAGAAGCAAGATGTGGTAGTAGGACTTTCCACAAAGAGACCAAGCAACCATGAAAGGCAGAAAGAACTCAAACAATCATAATAATAGCCAACATGTATATAGTATTTGATGCTTGCAAAGAATTTTAAAGGTATTATTCCTATTGATAACTCCCTGGAACATTTAGCTAGGGCCAAAAGACCCTGGATGATAAAAGTCAGTTCAAACACCTATTAATCCCTGTGCTTAGCAGTGGGATGATTTAAAAGTTTAGGTAAGATACTATTTTTTCTTCATAGGATTTATAGTCTAGTAGGAGAATTTGACATAGAAAAATAAGAAAAAAAATTAGTAGTAGTAATAATAATGGCTAATATTTAAATAGCACTTTCTATGTGCTAGGCACCATGCTATTTACAATTACTGTTTCATTTGATCCTCATAACAACTCTGGGAATTAGGTATGATTGTTATCCCCATTCTACAGATGAGGAAATTGAGGTAAACAAGGATTAAATTACTTGCTCAGAATTACACAGCTAGCAAGTGTCTGAGGCTGTATTTGAACTCCAGTGTTCCCTGCACTCTTTCCATCAGAGAAGTGAAAACAGAGTGCTATGTGGAGTTCATGAGGAAAATGGGGAAGTTAAGGATGACTTCCTAGAGAAGGTGGCATTGGATCTTGGCTTTAAAAGATGATTAAGCAGAGGAAAAGGGGGTAAGTATATTTCAGCAGAAGTCCTGGGCTTCTCAGGTGCAGAGGATGGAATGGAATGATAGTATGAGATACAGCTGGAAGGCTAGAATTGGTGTGAGATTATGAAGGGCCTTCAAAATCAAGCCAATATAATAGAATATATTGGGCCTGCTCTGATTCAGTTCAGTGTTAAAGACACTGGTAGCCTGGAATTCTAAAATGTCTCTCCACTCTAGTGAAAAATCACCGAATTATCTCCTCATGGTGACTGCACTATGTATTGCAGGTGAAAACAATAGTTGCTGGGATAGAGTTGACTCTGTCCTGTTAAGGGATGGTGGTGGTGTAAGAGCAAAGACTATGTTTCTATGGAAATGTATCCCAAAGTCACTAAACTGTGCCTAGCTTCAATTGACCCAGGAATACGACGAGATAGTCTGCACCACACAGATGTCAAAGATAGAGGGAAAGGGCTCAGATGTAGAAAATATTCATAGCTGTGCTTTTTCTTGTAGTAAAGAAAAGCAAGCTCAAGAGATGCCTATCAATTGGAGAATGGCTAAACTAATAATAAAATAATGCTGACTAGCTCCTACTTCTGTGCCAGGTCCTCTGTTAATAACTTTAAAGATATCCTGTTTTATATCTACACAACAACCATGGAAGGTAGCGGTGTTATTACCCCAATTTTACAGTTGAAGACATTGAGAAAAAGGTTAAATGATTTGTGCAAGGTCACACAACTAGTAAGTGACTGGGGTCATATTTGAACTCCAGTCTTTCTAACTCCAGCCCCAGTGTTCTATCTACTGCACTACCTAGTCGCTTACAAATTATGATTTATAATTTTTTTTTTGCTTTTTGGAGGGGGGAGGTAGGGCAGTTGGGGTTAAGTGACTTGCCCAAGGTCACACGGCTAGTTTTGTGTTGAGTGTCTGAGGTAGAATTTGATCTCAGGTCCTCCTGACTCCAGGGCTGGTGCTCTATTCACTGTGCCACCTAGCTGCCCTTGATTTATAAATTTAATGGAATATAATTACAGTGTAAGAAAGGACAAAATAATGGATTCAGAGAAACCTGGGAAGACTTGTATCAAATGATGCAAAGTTAAGTGGGAAGAATTAGAACAACAAATTATGTTACTATAGTGATGAAAAGGAAAATAATTTTGAAATATTTAGGAACTCTGATCAATGTATTGACCAATCATGGATTCAGAAGACTAAAGATGAAGCATCCTTCCCACCTCTTGGAAAAGAGGTGATGGATCAAAGGTGCAGCATGAGACACATATTTTCAGAAATGGTCAATGTGTGGATTTGTTTTTCCTGTTCTTGTTTGTTATGGGGAAAGGATTTTTTTTTAAAATGGGGGGAGTGGGTTGATAGTAATAATGATTCAAAAATAAAAACAAAAAAGCACCAGTGAAGCATTATTTAAATACATAGAAGAGAGCTAAAGCTCAAAAAAGGCACAGATGAATAGCATAATTTGTACTATGTTAAATTTGATATATACTTTAAACCTAACTATTCATAATCTCATTTTAATATAAAATCCTACTTTTCTGTTCTTTTAATATTTAAATGATTGTTTTTGTTTATATTGATTCATTTTGTAATATATAATGATATTTACATATATATGTATGTATGAAGAAAGACTTTCAGTCTGAAGATTTTGTTTAAATCTTAAATTTGACACTTAGGTATGTGTCTATGGGCAAGTCACTTAACATATCTCAGTTCTCATATATAAAAGTGGGATTATAATATAACTTTTCCCTGGAGCCTATGTTAGCTTTCTCTCAGAGTAGTTGGGAAGATTGAAATCTGTCAATCTTAAAGTGCTATGAAAATGAATGTTATTTCTCTATACATGTGATTAACAATGCTTAATAAAACCTTTTAGTCAAATACAGTTATATTAATGAAATTAACTTTGCTTTGTCATTTACCTTTGGCCTCAGAGGTATCTTATGGTTCCCCTTCCCACAGAATCCTAGGATATTAGAAGTCATAGAAACCTTAGATGTTATCCAGGCCAATTCCAGCTCCCATGTTTTACACATAGAAAAATGAAGGCTCAAAGATCACCAAGCTAGTTAATGGCACAGCTGGAATTAGAAGCCAACACTAGTTACTCCCAGTAGATTGTTCTTTTATAACACTCATGGGACTCTTCTGGTGAGCCCTGCACAAGAGTAGCAAGGGCAAAATTGATTTTTACAATCCCTTACTCCAGAGATCTCCTCTTCCTCCCTAGACTGTGGTTCCATTCTTATATGTCTCCTTTCAAGCAGTGGTTGTAACCACATCTGTATGACTTCAAACAAAGATTAAGGTGAATTTGAGCTTTAGGACTACACACACACACACACACACACACACACACACACACACACACACACAGAGTCTACTTTTCAAATACCTTTTGGGTTCAATTGTGTTAGTTTGATTTATCTAGCAAGATGGAAGAAGTAACTAAATCAACCTAGTCCAGTTATCTTAGACAGATAGATGAGGTCACTGGCAGGTATGAGATGGATATTTTAGTTCAGTTCAATTCAAGTAACATCTTTAAAGCTCCTACTATATATTAGCACTGGGCATTCAAAGACAAAAGAAAGCAAAACAGTTCTTCCATCAAGGAGCTCATATTTCTACTTGGAAGTAGCATTTCTGTAATACTCCAAAAGATCTGGGAATCTCATCAATTCTCTCCAAGGGTGTAGTGTTGATCACAGTCTGTCCATCCTTGCCCATGCTATGTGATTCCTGCCCTTGGCCTCCTGTAAGTTCTGTCTTAGGAGTCAGGAGGTATCCACCCATCAATTTGGCAGCTTTCCCTTCTGGCTCTCTTGACATGTTAAGGAAAGAATTGGACAAGTTGACTGTCAGTAATTCATCCTTTGCTCTCGTTATGTGAGTGGCCCATGATAACATCCTTTCCATGGTTCTCCTAGACAATTTCTTGTTTATAATGTGGAGAGGTCTTCTCACAACCAAATAATGAAATGCAAGGTAATTTGAAGACAAAAGAGAACTCTAAGAATTAAGGGATCAGAAAGGCTTCTCATGGAAAGTGTCGCCTAAGTTGTGATGACTTAGAATACCTGTTTTCAGGTTGCCTAGTGTTAACTGTAGTATTTGCAAAAATGAAAAAAAAAAATGGTTCAGTGAACATGGTAAGTACTTAGCCCTCCAGGGCCCATTGGTATATTTTGCCAAAGAAAAGCCATCTGGCATTATAAATCTGTCCCAGAGACTTAAAAATTCCAGAGATGGATAAATCACCACAGACTGGCTTGTTTAACTTTGCGCTGATGGACCGATCAATCCAGCATGTTAAACAAGTGCTTAGCTGCAAAGATCTGACCTCATTAAATGCATTCACTTCTCCTTTAACAGTCAATATCACAGATCTTTCTTTTCTTATTTATTTTTAAAGTGCATTTAGAGCTTGTGAAACAGACTCTTTTTAGACCACCAACTCATTTAACATAATACTGTGTACTGCATGGGGGTTGGCTTTGGCACCAAATTGCAACTACTAAACGTGGCTTGATTTGAAACAATTATTCTTAGAAATGAGAGACTTAATAGCTCATTATTCTTCCCTTAAACCGTAGCATTTTCCCTCCTGTTGTATGTTTTGCGGTTTCCTTCACAAGTAATACATACTCTAATTGCTGAAAAGGCCACTCTCTTAAAAAAAATAAGATTTAAATTGGGTGAGGTCTCACAGAATCTCAGAGACTGAAGGAGGTGAAATTATTTATCTTTAGGAAGAGGAATGAGTGGTGTTTTTAAGAAGCCTTTTTGTTACAGGAATAATTTTATCAGACTTGTTTTTTTTTGATCTTTATTAATTTGTTTGCTTACTTTTAGTTTTCAGGATTCAATTCCACAATTCCTTGAGTTTTAAATTTTCTCCCTCTCCCTTCCCTCCCCCCCTCCACCATGGCAGCATACAATAAAGTATAGGATCTGCAAATAGTTTCACATTAGACATTAGTCAGGTTATAAAGAAGGATTGTATTGGATGGAATGAACAATGGGAAAGAGGAAATAAAACCAAACAAAAAAAGACAGAGAGCAGGTAGTTTGCGTCAATCTGCATTCAAACTCTGTTCTTTCTAGTTCTTTCTCTGAATGTAGACATTTCTCTCCATCATGAGTCTTTTGGAGTTGACTTATAGCCCTGCATTAGGGCTGAGAAGAGTCCAGTCTATAGAAGTTGGTCATCACACATATGTTATGTCTGTAATTGTGTACAAATTTCTCCTGGTTCTGCTCTTCTCACTCAGCATCATTTGTATGTCTCTCCAGGTAAATATGAAGTCCATCTGCTCCTCATTTCTTATAGCACAATAGTATTCCATTACATTCATATACCACGGCTTGTTTAGCTATTCCCCAATTGATCAGTATCCCCTTAATTTCCAATTCTTTGCCACCACAAAAGGAGCTGCTATAAACATTTTTGTACATATGGGTCTTCAACCCACTTCTATGATCTCTTTGGGATACAACCCTAGAAGTGGTATTGCTGGGTCAAAGGGTATGAAATTACTTACAGCCCTTTGGGCATAATTCCAGATTGCTCTCCAGAATGGCTGAATCAGTTCACAATCAGGCCCTGTTTCAATCAATATTTCAGTCGACCTGGGGGCATATGACTATGCTTACCAACTTATGAAATCTTTCTTACTCTGCATTTACTAATGTCTTATCTCTTCCTTTCCCACAATGTCTAGAATCTTTTTCTACTTCTGAACCAAGATTCTTGACTACCACAAACACACTCCAATATTCCCCCACAAACACATATTTACATAAAAAATATAGAAAGAAGAGGGGAAAAAGTAGTATTAAATTGCTTTTCTTTCCTGGGCACAATTTAGTTTGCACGCTTGAATTGTCCTGCTGAGAATAAGGTTATTTTCCATCTTATGGGCATTCATGGGGAAGCTGGGAAGTGGAAGGATAGGGTTGTTTCTGCCTAGAGGCAATGGTGTTGACTAGATGAACTCTCAGCAAATTTTTTATTTCTATGATAACATAAATTACATATTGAGTATCTTAATTGCTTACTTATTTAGGGAGGCTCTGGAGTCTTCTTTCCTAGAATTAAATAATAGACTAATTTTTTTTTTTAATTTGGAATGATTAAAGACATCATGATAATGAAGAGATCATGCTGCTTGTGTACTTTGGAACTACCAGGTATATTGGAAAGAGTGCTGGGTTTGGGGTTAGATTATCTGAGTTTGAATCCTGGCTCCAGTATTACTTGCCTGAGTGACTAAGGGCAAGTCACTTAACATCTTGCCAACTCAGTTTCCTCATTGTTAAAATTAAAGGTTTGAATTTGATAAACTCTAAAGTACCTTCCAATGTCATTAGAACAATGTCTTTTCTTTTCTTTGACTCCATGATGAAATAATCTTTTTCTATTACTTCATTCTCTTACCCAACAAAACCCTGTTAGTTCATGAATAGAGCACTGGCTCTGGAGTCAGGAGTATCTGAGTTCAAATCCAGCCTTAGACACTTAACACTTACTAGCTGTGTGACCTTGGGCAAGTCACTTAACCCCAATTGCCTCACCAAAAAAGCAAAAAAAAACCAACAACCCAAAACCTATTAGTTCTCTGTCCTTTCATTTACCTCTAACTTCTTTGGCTCTTCTGGTTCTATTTATAGTTAGAACATTAATATAGATATTGTTTAGTTTTCTAGGTGTTGATTCATTTAATGATTGTTAGATAAACGTTCAACATTAAGAAAACCAACATTGCAGGTAATATTTGTATATGGTCCAACTATTATATGATCTGTAGGCTCCTTTTCCCTACTCTACCACATCACTACATGGTGCCCAGATCAAGGAATGCAGTTGAACAGGATAGCACACATATTTTGAGCAGAAAATACATATGGACAATGACTTAAGTCAAGATTAGAATAGAAAAAGACAGGAAACTTGGCACTGGGGAAATTTTGCAGCATATTTAATGATCCCCAAAGGCTAGCTGATGTAAACACCAATTTGGTGATACTATGTGGCTATGAATCACAGAACAACTCAAACCCAGGAGAATGACAAATGCAAATTATCCAAAGAACAAACACAGATACATGGAAGGTTTAAGTGGTCTACAGCATATTCCCAATGATGACTCATCTTCAAGAAATGGCATAGAAGTCGTCATCAAAGACAGGCATGGTTAGAAAATGAGGTGGACTGATCACATAGCAAGAATAAGGGATCATAGATGAATGTGCTCAGATACCCATGGAATAGTAAAAGACATATGAAGAATTTCCATTCCATGGATGAATATAAGAGATATTTAGGAAAATGTATAAAAAGAGAAGCTGTAGGATGAGCTCTCGATGGAACAAGTGTCTATGTTGATGCAATCCCAGGTCAATAGAAACACTGATTTAAGCCAAGACTGCCTAAAAGGAGAACGTTGGACCAATAGATTGTTAAAAGTTTTATAATTCTTTATTGGATAATTATATTGGTTAACTTTGGGAAAATAACTATAGGTGGGAGGTATTTTGTAGATAATACTAAAAGCTTTGTATTCTAATATCTGCCCTTCATCTAATTTAAGAAAAAATAAGGAAATAATTTTATCGTTCACCTGACTTAATTTTTCAGTTGAACTTAGGAAATGTTTGTGAATAGCCCCATGGGTATTATTGTCATGATTATTCAGACCATTTATTTTGTTTTTCAATGTGTGTAAATATGTGTTGCATAAATATATTCAGAAATATTAATAAAGTATTTATTATTTGTTTCAGCTGTGGTTGTAGGAAATGGAAAATGCCACTTGGGTCATGGCAGGAAGTCATAATTTAAGATGATAGAAATAAACTGATGACTAAATAATTTAAGCAGCTAAAAAATAAATCTGAATTTCTTAAGAAATCATATATATGTATATATGGTAGAAACAAAAAATTCTTTTATGAAAACTTTATGAGAGACCGCACCCTGAGAATATCAGTTGTATATTTTCTGGGGAAAATACAGATGTGCAAACCAATGTTTTGACTTGGAAATTCTGTGACAGTAAAGGTTAGGAAAGCTAAGTGGTTAGTGTTAGTCAGCATCCAAATATTGATCCAAAACTGGGCAAACCATGAAAAGTCATATTAAAATTTCCTTTGAGAAAACCAACACATGTAAAGGATGCAGTCATGTTCTATATTGTTACTCAATAAGTAACAATTAGTCATTGTTACTCCAAACTGGTAATGTTGGTAATACAAAATAATCAGCCTTCATCTTGAAGTTGTAAAATCATACTATAACATTATCTAGTAACTCATCTGAGCTACAAAAAAATGATTTATTTCCAAGAAGAAAGTCATAATACAACAACTTTCCTTTAGAAATGTCCTCAAATTGTGTCAGGTTATTCTTTTGGCAGATTTCTCTACAGTCTTAGTGTAAAGGAACACATATAGATGTTATAAAAGCAAAACAGTGACAGTGATAAATGGGTGACTCCATGAGTATGTGCAGAAACCCCAGGGCAGCCTGGAGAGAATTCAATGATCTATGAGCCAGACTCCTATCCCACTTTGTTAATGCCCGGAATATGGCACAATTTTTATTCTTCCTCTTCTCTCTAAAGCAATTTGGTTACCATCTCCTTTGGACTTGCCTCTCTTTTCCCCTCAGTCCTGATGGTTGAAAAGGTAATCATCTCTAATCCTGCTCCAGTAAACCTCCTTCACTTTAGTAAGAGAATTTCTAGTTTCTCGGGGTTGGGGAGGAGGAAGGTCTCACAACCATAACTATCCTTCCAAAGTGTGGCTTTTATCATCCTCCATTACCAACGATGACTTACTTACAAGAAGTGACAGGCAGGTAGATCATAGCAGTAGCCTCAGTAAGCCTTCCTTAAAGTAGAAGACCTATGATTTTTTTTAAAGACATACCTTAACAAAATAAAATTTTATTAACCTTTTACTTTTATGTCACCTACATTTTTCAATTTATCTTCCTCCCTCTCCTCCTAAAACAGCAGTCTCTTATAACAAAATGTACTCTGTTGACCTTACTTCCCCAAACAACTCTGGCACTGGCAGGTTAAATCACAAGAAGAAATGACTAGTTCTAGTTATAACCCTGTAGGTTGCTAGCCTCCTAATACTGTAGTTTATGAGTTCCTACTGTTATACTTCCTAATAATCAGCCAGGAGTCTCAGCTTGTCACAAAAGACATTTACTCAAATAATATCAGTAATTATAAAAATAATTATAAATTAAAAAAAAAACAAAATCTTGAGTGAACTCTCCCACAAATACACCTAGAATCTGTGGGAGGAAAAATAAATGCAAACATAAATTATAAAGTTAATTAGGTAACATAGGGCAACTCACAACTCTGGACCTGCAGGGCCTAGACATTCTTTCGTGAGGAAGGTCCTCAAGTTAACTGTGGATGGTAGCATTGATGATGGGTGAGTGACTTTTGTTAGCAGATGAGTTACTCACCTGGGCTTGCTCCTTTCAGGGCTCAGCATCTCAGCCGGATGGATCAACTTGTATTAGTTGAGTTGCCCGGATTCAGATCTGGCTTCTCATTTGACTTTGTTGCTATACTGGTTGCTCTACCTGTAGGCAGCTGCTATTGAGCTGGGCTGAGCAGATCTCTCTTCCACTAGGCACTTCTTGGCAGATTAGGCTGGGCAGGTTATTCAGCCCTGTGGTCTTCACTGGGCATAGCATTTCTGCTAGAGAGTTTCATCTCCTGGACTCCTTAGACTTGTTCTTCAATAAGCAGTTGCAAGCCTCATGCCTCTGCTTGGCTTGTTATCATAGTGCTTTTATTCAGTTGGAGTGTGAGTATTCTTTTATGCATATTTTTTGGGAGGGGGGAAGGCAGGGCAATTGGGGTTAAGTAACTTGACCAAGGTCACCTGACTAGTAAGTGTGAAGTGTCTGAGGATTTGAACTCAGGTCCTCCTGACTCCAGGTCTGTTGCTGTATGCACTGTGCCACCTAGCCGCCCCGAGTATGAGTATTCTTATCAGAAAGAGCAATGACCCTTAGTTTAAGATTGACAAAAGTAATTTCTCTTTCACTTCCTTAGAATTCTAGGTAAGAGGGGAGAGATGTGTGGCCTTTCTTTTCAACAGTTCTTTATGGTTCAGAAGTGGGAATATCTCAATGAAGTACTATCCTTTTACTTATGGTATCAGTCTGATTATGCTTCTCAGACTCTTACTGGGTCATATGTGGGCATTAAAGAACTAGAGGCCTGTGGCCTGGGGCAAATTCATGGTCTCAATGGCCTTTCCAGATGCAATTGAGCTAGTAAAGACTAATGTCTTTTTCAGGGCATAGCATGTTTCCTTGGCATCTAAAAGGCCTTCCCTTTGATATTTCAGTGTGTGATTTGTTATCCTCTGACCTTTAGTTTTACTAAATTTCAACAGGGATATTATCATTAAAAAATAATAAAAAAGAGGAAACTGAAAAAGTAGTTCAGCATAATTTACCAAAATATGGAAATAGACTGACGTATGCAGTGTTCCATATCCAGTTACCCAACTCTGTAAAGAAATGGGGAAGATGCCTTCTCTCCTCTCTTCTTGGGGGGTCAAGATTGCTCATTATAATTTTGTAGCATTCTTTTTCAATGGTTTTGTTTTTATAACACACTTTTAAAGATGAAACACTTGGATGTTTCAAATATTAATCACTTTTAGACTTTGGTATTCTTCCAGACAAAGGCCAGTTCAAGTGGGGTGTTTAGAATGATTCTTTAGAGTGCTATCCTCTTCAGGACCTAGTTAATTATATTTTAAAATAAAATAGCTCACATCTACATAATGCTTTATGGTTATAAGGTGCTTAATATATTTGTATTTTTTTATTCTTACCACAGTTCTGTGCAGTATTATTGCAAATCTTCTTCCATTTTTATAGATGAGTAACAGTCTCAAAAAGGTTAAATAATTTTCAAAGGTCACAAAGCAAGTAAATATTAGAACTAGGACTTGAACTCAGGCCTTTTGACTCTCCTATGTCCAGTGTTTCTTCTTTTACAACACATGATGCAATAATGAAACCAAGGAAAATATACTGTTGCTGGAATTTCTTGTTACTATTTCCATATGACAAATAGTAAATAAATAAGATACAGATCTTTTTGCACACATTGTCACTTATCATTAAGGCTTTGAATATGGCAAGGGAAAATGTGAGTTGCTCTACTGTTCTGCTAGGATATTAACAAAAAACTACATAAATATTATAAAAAATAAGAGCTACAAATCCTTAAGGCAAATGTTTAGATCAAAAATGCGAAAAGTAGTAAAACTTTAAGAAATTAGTCAATAGTTGGGACAGGAAAGCATAAACATAGTCTAAGAGCTTCAAACATACAAATTTGATATTAAAATACCTTTTTTTCTCTCATTTTAATTTTTTTAGGTTCTATTACAGAAAAGTTGCCTCAACGAGAAGGCACAGGAAAAACAGGTAAATGTCTTCAAATGATGTTGGAAATATTCTATTTGTAATAATATCCTAAGGAAAAGTTTCTTTAGAAATTTATTAGAAGCTAGAGACCAAAAGCAATGTTTAAAAATACATTAAACTAAGAAATGAATGGAATTTTTTTTGCTCTTAATAAACTTCTACATATCACCATATGCTTATGGTGACTTGCTCAATGGCCTATAGTCTAGGGCAGTATATTAAAATCAAAACCACTTCACAGCAAATACAACATGTTTTAAGAAAGGATTTTTTAAATAGATTACCTTGACAAATTCATTTAGTAAATTAGTTAGGTTTCCTGGCCCAGATCATTATTTATTTTTTGGGTACCTCAAAATTTGAAGTAGAATCTCATTATTGGTGACTTTATATCTTCTTGAATTACCTTGATAGTTACAACCTGACAAATGTTACCTGCTACCATAATATTCACTCAACTACTTTTAACCCTGGTTTCCTTCCCCCCCCCCCTTTTCCTTTTCTATTACCTCACCACTTTCTACTCTTTTGGTCCTCTCTTGGTTTAACACATTCTTTTTGTTGTTGTAATTGTTAAAGAGAAACAGAAATAGGGGTTTAATAGAGAAAACAGTCACAGTTCGCAATACAAAAACAACATACAGTATCCTTAAACCCAAAGTAAGTCAAACAACAGTTTGTAAGGCAATGGGCATTGGTTTAATATCAAAAAGCAAAGAAGTAGCTTTATCATAGGCATCAATTAAAAATGTCACTTTCTTTCTTAAATGCCTACTAAGTGCCAGAAACTGTGTTAACCGTACTTTGCAGGTATTGTCTCATTTTATTTTCACAACAACCCTGGGATTTAGGTGCTATTATATTCTTCATTTTCTAGTTGAGGAAGCTAAAAAGGCTGAAGTTAAATACTTGCCCATGGTCACACTGAGGCCAGATTTAAACTCTGTTCTTCCTGATTCCAGGCCCAGTGTTCTATTCATTTGTGCCACCTAGATTCCTCATTAGACAAATATTCTTTCTCCACTGAAGACGGGAGTGGAGTTTTATAGCTAGTTTTAATTTGTTTGAAGGTATGAGTTAGGTGAAGAAACTAATTACCACTAGAGAGAGATGGATAATCTATACCTTGGTTCCCCACCTAGTCAGCAGTTGGATTGAGAGATGCCAAAATAAGAGTCTCACAAGTTGAGGAGCTCTGAATATTGCATATTCTAGAGTTTAATAGGCCTAGCCCTGCAGCATAGATTGCATGGTTAGGTAATTTGGGTACAATGAGTTGTGAAATATTTTTGAGTGATGTCCAGTTAGTCAGTCAGCAAGCATTTATTATTAAATGCTTATTATATTCCAAGAACTGTGCTAAGTGATGGGGATGAAAACAAAAGCAAAAACAATGTCTGTGTTCTCAAGAAGCACCCATTTCAATGGGGAAGACAAGGTGCAAATAACTCAGCATACTGCACATGAGATACAGACAGTGTAAATGGAAGGTATCTGAGGGAAAGCACTAGCATTGGGAGGAGGTTGACAGTGAATTGGCAGGATAAACTTCTTGTAGAAGGTAGGAATTGAGCAGAGTCTAAAAGCAATAACAAGCACAGAACTTTTAAATGATTAATGTTACTCATCTGACTTAGTTTTAAAAGATCTGTTTTCAGTGTTCTAGAAGGATCTATACTCTACACAGTCCCTTCCTATTGAGCCCAATTTTTTTATAGGGCAGTGGGTGGGAATCAGTTATTTCATAGAATCATACATTCATTGGGAGGGTCATCTCTAGTCATCCTGATTTATATATATCTTGCCATTGGACCCAGATGACTGGAGGAGAGAATGAGGCTGGTGACTTTGCACAGCCCTCTCTGATTCAAATCCAATTCACCTGCAAGTCATGGCGTCACCTTCCTGATGTCATGTTCCTCTTCAAGAATGAAGGACAAACAGCAACATCAATAACAACAAAACAACAACATTTCCTTGATCTAGGACAGAGTTGTCAAACATGTAGCCATGGGCCTCCAATACTCCCAAGTGTGTCCCTAACAAGATTAAAATGTAATTGGGGAATATTTAGCAAAATAAATAAAATACGATAAACGATGGCTAGAATCGCATTTTTAAAACTGTCAATATACAGCCCCCAGGTATCCTTGTACATGGTTTAGTGTTCCCTCTTTCCCTTTGAGTCTGATACCACTAATAGACCAGTAATATATTGGGAAGCTATCATGAGAAAACTCCTACTACCAAAGAAGGTCTGCATCTGCTCTACAATTTGGGTGGGGGGGCGGGGTCAAGGGGACACTGAGAAGTTAAGTAACCTACCCAGGATCAGTAGGGAATATTTGACAAAGGCAAGTCTTGAACTCAGGTCTTCCACATTCAGAATCTGGCTAACTGTCCACTATGCAATGCTGGCTCTCTCAAACCTCCTACCCCTTATTTTATACATATAATTTGTTTTAATTAATATTGAAAGCAAATTAGATATCTAGATTGTTATGTGTTTAATATAGAAAATTCTTATAAAAAGATAAGGAATAGGGATATCTATAATGGAAGAGAATATAAGCTTGCAAGATGGAGTGAGCTTCAGAATCATGATGGGGTTCATAGGGTCAAGGAGGGAAGGAAACAGGCATTTATCTTATCAAGTGTCTTCAATGTGTTGGGCACATAAGTGAAGTGTTAAATCCTTTATAATTATTGTATCATGTGATCTTCACAACAATCCCGGGAAGTAGATGTCATTCTGATCCCAACTTTACAGTTAAGGAAACTGAGGTAGACAGAGGTTTAGTGACTCTCCCAGGGTCACACAGCTCTTAAGTGTCTGAGGCCAGATTTAAATTCAGGTCATACTGATGCAAGACCTAATACTATCTACTGTGCAACCTAGCTTCCTGGTCAAGGGGAAAATGAAGGGGAATCTTGAGTAAAGGAGGAGAATTCACTTAGTCATTAAGTAAATGTATACTTAGATAGTAGTTGAGTATGCCAAATATCTGAGGGTTCCAGTGAGTAAGCTCAATATGAGTCATCAGTATAACATGTCATCCTAAAGAGCCATGGTGAACTTAGGTTGCTCTAAGAGACACATACATAGAGAACTGGATGTGGAAGAGGTTCGTCTTGCTGCATGGTGCCCTGGTTGTATAGTTTCAGTAGGGTTGTATTCATGTCTTGGTACCATATTTTCACAAAGACACTATTAAGGTATAGAGTATTCATAGGATGCCAGCCAGAATAGTGAGGATTTATTCAAGGAAATAAGGATATTCATCTTGGAGGAGAGATTTGGAGGCAGAATGGGAAAGGCATAATAATGATAATTACATTAAGATACAAGAAGGGACCAGGAGTGATGAATGCTACTTGCAAAGAGGAAAATTAAGGCTTTGTATAAGGAAGAGCTACCTAATATTAGGTCAATTAATTAATATTAATTGTCTAATTAATATTAGAGCTATCCCTAAATGGAGACTGTGTTGGGACATTGTAGGTTCTCCTCATTAAAAGTCCGATTCTTGTACAAGTGGGAGATTCCAAATATGAGGTTGTAATTTTGAAATATTTAGGCCAAATACTGAACTTTTAAGAGAAAAATATAGGAATGAAAATAGTATCTTACTATTTATTATCTCATAATGCTTTTGCCCCCTGAATTTGTGTGGACTGGGACAATTTCTCCATTCCCTTCTGATGATATATAATGAGCCAAAACTACATAACACAATCCTATTTATATTATACAGCTAGCCAACTATTAATTCTTTATTGATTCACAGCAGTAAAATCCTCTACTTATCCTCTAGCCAATTTTATCCTCAAGACTTTCCTTTCCTTTTCTCTTTGCATCCTGATCACTTTAAAAAATATATTGACATTTAAATCCATCCTTAGAATAAGAAAGCATTGATTAATGAAACAAAACAACTTCTCTGCCTCTCCTTTACAATATAAATTATTTATTCCATAGCATGTTATATATTGTTATAAGAGTAAATATATATATATATATCATTATAAGATTAAATGCATAAAAGTTGCACAACAATGAGATTTTCTGTTGTATTTTTTTCTCTCTGTATTATTTTTCCAACCCTGTTATACTTTTTTTTTCTGGAAGAAATTGAGCAAGCTTCCTGGTTTTTTTCCACTCACACTCAGGTTATGAGATAGGGTGCATGTGCTTGGTTAAAAACGCCATGCTAGTGCAGCATCCTGCCTATTTACAATTTCAAATAAACCTGCACCCACTAAGCAAATAGCATCTAATTCAATACATGCCTATTTTATGGTCTTTATTTTGTCTAATTCCACTTCAAACAGGTGTGAGTAGGGCCAATGGCAGGTGTCAGGCTTTGTTAATTTTTCACCTGTGTTTTGATGATTGGTCTGTTTCCAAATGACTCTGAGGCCAGATGTGCTGAGAATTAATTCTTCCCATATGCCACAAACTCTTTTCTTGCCAATGACTGATAAAATGAGTCAGTTTAAATGGTTTATCCTTTTCTTTCTCCCCAGCCATTCTTTTTACCCATAACTACCTTAGCTGTACACAGCATGTCTGCTGATGCTTTTCATTTTTCTCTGTCTTTTTTCCTTTAGTCATATTTTGACCCTTCTCTCCTCCTCCCCTCTACTGCTCACTTCTTTTTAATTCTCCATCATTAAGTCAGCCCTATTATTAATATAAACTCTATTTTAGGTCTCCACACAGGCCCAGAAATTATTTTTAGATGAATTCACTTTGCACAAAATTATTTTTAGGATAAATTATTTTTAGAATATATTCATAACCACTCAAAACAATTTGGTTTAACCATCCACATAGGAAAACAAACAAACATGAATGAAGAATGTCTATTGCTCAGATTTTGACATGTAAGTAGGTGGACAACATTTAGCTTGTGTATCAGGATGTATGAGTGCATGTGTGTGTATGTACATATATACATATATTTATTTATATTTATATATATATATATATATCCAACCCAATTTCTTCCTTCTACTCTGTTCCAGGCCCAGCATCTATAATATTTATTCAAGGTAAACATATTAATAGATTAATTTAATTAGTTGATTATCATAATCTGGGCAATATGCATTGTTCATCCAATTAGTTTTTCCAGTGTGTATGGCTTGATAAATCACTAAGGATATATATTTAGTATTCCTGGGAGGCAGTATGGGCTAATAGAAATGATTTTGGACTTGGAGTTATGAAACTTGGATTTGAATCCCTACTCCAAATCATAGTTATTTCCTGTGTGGTTTAGCATGTCACTTCACCACCCTAAGCCTCAGTTTCATTATCTCTAAAATGAGGGAGTTGTATTAAATGGTCTTTGAAATTTCTTCTAGCTCTAGATCTAAGATCCTGTGAACTTTAAGGTCGTTTTAAATTTTCTGTGATTTTGAACTGGAAGTCTAAAGACTTGGGTTCTATTCCCAGATTTCCTACTAACTAGATGCATGACTTTCTATACTTCATCTTTCCAGACCTCTGTTTCCTCATCAATAAAATGAAAGGTTTGGTCTAAATGATTGATAAGGTGCCTTCCAGATCTGACATCCTATGACTAAGGTTAAAGAGAGGATGAGGGAATAATTAGAAGCAATAGACAAAATTTTCAGAGAAATACATGGAGGGTAAAGGTAGGAAAATCTTTGAAACAATTAGTGATCCAAAAAATGTACTGAGTTTCTATGGTAGTGATCTCTTCAATGGAAGCAAAGGTTAGATGACTACTAATCAGGTGTGTTATAGTAGGGATTCCATTTCTGGATTTAGTTGGACCAGATGACTGATTCTGATATTTTGGTAGTTCTCTAAAGTTTTTATTTGAGCCATGGAAAAACTCTGAGCACAGCACAGGAGATGACAATTTTGTTTCAGGAAGATGAATGTCCTGATGTCATGACCAGCTCATTAGGGAAGTGGGAAAGACTGGAGGCTCACCAACCCAATGCAATGGGTATTTTTTTAATCATCTTCCTGAGCAAATATTAATGCAAATGCCATGTGAACATAGTGGCATATGAGAGCACTGGCATACAGGTTTAAACTGAAGAAAAGAACAAATTCCCTTTTCTGAGGTCACTTCTATTCTAAGAAAGATCCATAAATGTAAATACATACAACAGAGGAACAACAGAACTTGGAATGCCAGAGTATTATTTTTTTGTCCAACCCTAATATGGACAGCAGCCATGATTTATGTGTTTTAATTTTTTCTACTGTTTTTCTTTCT
>NW_027187349.1:14260869-14306821 GCF_028583685.1 Petaurus breviceps papuanus
GAAAATAGGATACCATAGAGAGGGTGAATTGAGGAGAAGAAAGAAAATAGAATGGAGTGAAGAATTGAATTCAGTTTCTCACTATGGGGAGTATGGGAAAGGCAGAGAGGCGCATTACCATCAATCTATGTTCTCAAGAATTACATGGAAGATCTCCTGATTTGTCTTCAGTTTTATTTTTTCTGCTTATGCCCCTGGGTACGGGGAGGAATCCCATTTGCTGACTTCTCTTTTAGCCTTTAGTGAAAAAAGAGAGAAAACTGTTGAACTGAAATTACCTTATGTCAGACTTTTAAATGTCTGCTCTTTTTAATTCTCCTTTCTTGAATTCCAAGCCTTAAAAAAGCTAAAGAACAAAAAAAAGACTCTTTCTTAGAATATTTTTTGAACATGGTGACCATCATTCTATCTTATCTGCTTTTCTACTAGTAGATAAAAGTTGAATTTCTTTCCCCAGTTTTGTAGCAGAATAACAATGATAGTGATAATATAGTTAATACTTATATAGCACTTTAAAGTTTATAAAGCACTTTCCATATATCAGCTCAGCTTGAACCTCACCACTACCATGTGGGATAAGTGCTTTTCAAAAATTCTTTCCATTTGTCTCATAAATAAATTTTAATAAAAGTCTGCTTTGCATCAACAGGTAGCTAAGAGAGCAAATAGAAACAAGATATGCAATTATATCGAGCCCTTATATTGAGCACTATCTTGATACTGCAGATTCTTGTGGTTTAACATCAGAGTTATATCACAAATACATGCACACAAGCAAGCATTGATTTTGGCTCAGATATATGGAAGAACACAAGGAAAAGAAATTGAGATGGTTCTGATGAATCACCATAAAATGAATCACAATGACTTCCCTTGCTGGGGGCCATCTGTCTTGAGGATGTCTGGGTCCTCTTGAAGAACAAGCTCTCAAAAGAAACAGTGACTGTTATTGTAGTGTGGCTCACACCATTAAATACATCTATATCTATATCATCTATCTATCTATCTATCTATCTATCTATCTATCTATCTATCTATCTATCTATCTGTCTGTCTGTCTGTCTGTCTGTCTGTCTGTCTGTCTGTCTGTCTGTCTATCTCTCTATCCATCTATCTCTCTTATCTATCTATCTATCTATCTATCTATCTATCTATCTATCTATCTATCATCTATCTATCTATCTATCTATCTATCTATCTATCTATCTATCTATCCATCGATATCTGTTTTTTGGAAGGGGAAAGGCAAGGCAATTAGGGTTAAGTGATTTGCCCAAGGTCACATAGTAAGTGTGTCAAATGTCTGAGGATGGATTTGAACTTGGGTCCTCCTGACTCCAGGGCCAGTGCTTTATTCATCACATCACCTAGCTGATACATATGTATGTATGTATATATATATGTGTGTGTGTATATATGTGTATATGTGTATATAAAATTATCTGAGATTTATATATATATATTTAATGGTGTGAGCCATATATATGTTTCATATATATGGCTCATATAGAAGAACTATGATGTATAATTCAGTTTCAAGAACTTATCAGTTTAAATATATGTGTATATTTTTAAATGAGCATGAATTTATTCCTCTGTTCTCCAATCTTTCATTTCCTTTGTTAATAAAGGCAAGATAGCCACCTAAAACAAACTACATTCTCCCAGCCCCCAAAACAATAACAACGACAACACTTTTATGGGCTATTCTACAGTGGTTGGTAGAAGGAGACTTAAATGAGTGTGGATAAAGATGTGATACAGCAATAATTCACTTAATAGATCTTTAACCTCTATCTATCTCTCATTCATGAAAACACTGAGAGAGTATCACACATAGGAGTCCTGCCCCTAAAAGCTCAATCTTTTCTTTTAAGCTTTCTGCTGGACTAAATCCACTGAGTCTTTTTCCTTGCATTGTCTTCTCTTTTACTAAGCTTTCTTCTGCTTATAATCTTTCCATATTTTTACCCTGTCTAAATCCCAGTTCTTGATTGTATTAATACAGCCACAAATGCAGCAATCAATCCCACACCATCCCCCACCTCCTTGAGAGTCAATCTGAGAAGTAGGAAACATTTCGGAGCAGTGACTGATTAACATGCTGATTTACTGTTCTTATATGAAACCACTGCTTCAGGAAAAACTTTGTAAACTGTGTGTTTTTTAAAACTGAATTAAAGTGTGTAGTATGTTGTTTTTTGTTAACCTTTGGGGGCTATGAGCAGATCATTAGCATTAATCATATATGCACACTTATTTAACTTACTCTCATAATTGTAGTCTCCTTGCAAATCTTTTCCATTCTGAATTCAGATGATGCCTCAGCTCCTGCGCTGGAGACTCAGCCTCAAGGTGATGAAGAGGGTGAGTGTATTTTAGAAATGATCAGAAGATATCAGATAGTAGGCATTTAATGGGGAGAATGGGTGGGGGCAGAACAGTGGGGAATTAGAGTGGACAAAATTAGGAATTGAGAAAATTAAATTTTAGTTCAAGCCGTACTTATGTTAGAGATTATATTTGGCCATTTGCCCGATTTATGATGGGAGTTCTGTCATTTTTTCACATGATGAGGGCCAAGTGACTTTCAATAATATTGTCTATTGGAAACATTTGGCCTGAATGGTTTCATGCAGAAGAAAACTAAATTCACTTTTATTAAACTTTAAAGACAAATGAAGAAGGTGGCCATTGGCTACAAATTATGAACTGGAAAGTTGCATTTTGGCTTCTACATACCTTTTAATAATTAATATATTTAATACTTTAAAAACAAACCACAATTCTTGCCATATTTCCTGTACATATTTCATCTTTTTATAAGTAGTTATTATAATCACAGATCTCTTATCCCTCATCACTAATGGATTTTATTTTTTTGGAGTTCTCTATTTGTAATTTACGACCAAGTTACGAGGTAATTCTGTTTAAAGAACAATTTTAATCAACTATAATTATTGCAAATTTGACATACTTTGAGTGGCCATGTTCCTGAAAAAATTTTTAAATCAGATTTTACTTTAAATATGTGAAGATTGTTCTCATTTAAGGGAACTTCATTAATTCTTTTGGCAGAATGGAAACTCTGTTGGAGATGTAGACAACTCCCTTCACCAATGGGTCTTTTTTGTTTGGTCAGGGTTTTATCTTACAAGTGGAGCATACTGGTATTCAGAGACTTTCAGTCACCTGGAGGAAAGACAATGGAGTACAGATGATGCTAAGTAACAGGCTCAATAATTTCAAACTTACACTATTTTCTCCTTTTTGATCAGTTTTTTTTATGCATGTGAAATGACTTTCACAATTCCAAAAGATTTAAAACATTTCATTTTATTTACTATATTGATATTTGTCTTAGGACGTTAACTGAAGCAATACCTCCTTGGTGCATTTAAACTGTAAGTCATTTTCATTTTGTTGTGCTTAATTTCTTAGATATTGCGTCTCGTTATCCCACATTGTGGACTGAACAAGTCAAGAGCCGACAGAATAAAACCAATAAGAATTCAGGTAAGATAATAATCCCAACTTCTGGTAACAATGTTGTCAGAAGGTGAAAAGAGTGCACAAAATATGTTTTAATTTAGTATTAGTGCCAACTCTGGATGTAACCATGAGGAATGGGCTACTGTGACACCACTTCTCTCCATAGGTCATTAAGCTCTAACAACTTATTTTAGGCTTAGCTCCACATTAAGTTCACAGAAGCTGGGGCTAGGTAAAGGCAATGTTATTAGGGGAGGATTTAGAAGCAGTAGTGACCCTCACCTCAAAACCACTATCAAAAATTAATTTATACTCTTAAAATTTATACTCTGTTTTTTCAGTTAGCCAATTCATGATATGGGCAGTTTTAAACCTATTTGAACTGTCTGAAGATATGGCCTGATCTCTTTACTTGAGACGTCATGTTAGTACAGCTTATCATTTCACAATCCAGTATAAAAGGTGATAATTTAATTATTTTACCATTTTAATAATATGTAATTTAATGAAAATTAAGATATTTAAAAACTGGTTTGATTGATTTAAAAAAAATAAACAAATTAGCTAGTTCCAAGAGATACCCCAATGCCAAAAAACATCTGGTCAATTCATTCACAAAGGCAAGTTGATTCAATTTTTTACTTTTCCAAACAGGTTATTTGGATATTATATAGAGATGTCCACAGGGTAGAAATAGGGTGCTTAATTTTCAGTGACTGCTTCAAATTGCTTTTGTGGAAACTGGCTCTTTTCTTAATTACCATTTAGCTTCTTAGATAACTGTATGAATGTTTTCTTGGTCTCTGGAGTGAAATTTTGTGTACGGTTCCATGTGAAAGTAGTGATCATTATTCCTTTAAGATTTTTCAGCTACCGTAGGGACTCCAATTCAGTTATGACAAAGATTCAACATAACTTGAAAAAGAGGGATTGGAAACATCCCATGAAGGCAGCAATAGTCTGAAAACCTTCATGTGACTTGTGGTTATATCTTTCTTTCTTCAGAGCATTCTTCGAAAGTAAAACGAATGTACAAAATTAATAATAATTTAAAGGAGCAATTGAATTTCCAAAAAACTATTAAGGACTAACAGAAGAAATGGAGACAGATATTCAATGATCAGGCAGGATATATTAGTTCCCTTTCTTCTCTGAATGTAGGAAGTTTCAATAACCTTTAAGATCCTTTTGGATAAAAAAATAAAGCAAGAATGTTAAAATCGAGATCTCAACTATGTCAAGACCTCTGCACTTAACAGATTCAGTTGGAAATTTTGTTGTCAGCCTGAACAGCTATCTAAAACAAAACAAACAAAAGAAAAGAAAAGAAAAGAAAGAAAACAGGTTTGTCCAAGAAAGCTAATGGTTTCAGGATGGAGCTTGTCTATCTAGAGAGCTGATAATGGTTGTGTCCATGTTTGAGGACAAGGATTTTCCTTTTGTGTCTGTATTTCCTAAACCTGCATACTGCCTGGCACATAGTAGTCAAGAAATAAATGTTTGTTGGTTGATTAATAAATTAATTTATTAAACATTTAATATATACCATGGTTAGTGCTGGAAACACGAAGACAGACGTGAAAGTCTCTGCCTTTCAAGGTATGATAAGCACATTAACTTTGCTGATGGGTTTGAATGACAAGAAGGTGGCCATGATGACCATGAACATGGTGAAATTGATTGTCAGTGATATATTGACAAAAAATAATACATTATATCCTTATGCAGTGGGGTTGCTCCCCAGACTTATCTCCTGGGAAGTACTTTAGCACTAAACATCATTACTTGGTTGGACTCTTTCTTCATTGAAGCAACTTGGGATAATCACCCAGTTGTGATTCAATTCTGAGCAGACCTAATCTATGTCATTTTATTATTAGGAATATCAAATTGTTTAGTTAGATATAAACCTATACATGTTGGTGCTTGATAAATATTTACCATTGATAATGATGATGGTGATCACAATGGTAATGTGATAATGGTGACGATATGCTTTATGGTAAATTCCCCTAACTTGCTTAAAAATAGAATCTGAACTTTCTCAGTCAATGAACTTTAGCAGTGAGTCTGGTGATTTGTATTGGAAAAGAAATGATTATCAAACAGATGTGGATATATGAAAGTGGAAAAAATATTCTGGTTGGAGTGAAAAGGAAAGTAGAGTTTGTCAAGGTTAAATTGAATGACCTAAGTATTTTGATGACTTGTGGTGCATTTGGAAAGAATCCCTCGCTATGGATTAAGAGGACTTGGGTTTAAATTCTATGTCTGATACTTATTATATGGGTGAACTTGAGTACCTTACTTAACCTCTTTGGATTTAGTTTCCTCTTTTATGAAATGAAGGGATTTCACTAAATGGCCTCTGAGATCCCATTCTAGATCTATGATCTTATCAAGTCACTTTTTTTCTCTCTTCCAAACCATATTGTGTGTAAGTCAGCTTTATCTGATGGAATGCTACATTTATTTTTCTGTGTGGTCAGAACACATATAGTGATGCCTCAATAATTAAGAGGAAAAAATAAATAAAAGACTTGATTATAGCAACAATGGTTGTATTAAAATTGTGCATTCTAAAAACTAAATAATTTATGGAGCTAAATTTTCATCTACCCAACATATCCAACGTGGACTGATGAGAAAGAAACAGAAAGAAAAAACCTATGATCAGTCATAATTATAGCGCCTTGTAGCAATAAAGGTAATAGAGGGAGGGGCTTTTAAATCTCAGTAGTGCTTTTCTTGATTCCTGAAAATATTCTTAATTTCCAATTCCCCATATGTTAAACTCTTTAACAGTATGGCTTTGAATCAACGTTACATGCATGGACAGATGAAATAAATCTTCTGAGCAGCCAAAAATGGTTCACGGGGAGCTGAGAAGTCCATTGATGTTGGTGAATTCCTGATAAATTAAGCCTTCTCTCATAATTGTTGTTGTTGTTTGTCCTTGGTTCTTGAAGAGGACCATGGCATCAGGAAGGTGATACCTTGACTTGCAAATGAATTGGGATTTAAGGGAGGGGGGATGTGCAAAGTCACTCTCCTCTGGAGCCATCTGGGTCCAGTGGCAAGATATAGATCAGGACAACTGGAGATAGCCCTTTTCTGGTATAACGTGGCTGTCATGGAAGAAGAGTCAGACTAAGTATATGGACAGACAGTCAGATAACCAGTTTACAGGCTGAGGAGAAGGGGACCTTGTGAAATCTGTCTTTGCTCTGATGCCCTTCAGTCATTATTGGAAGCTCATGTCAAGATTGAGGATTTTCACATTTTCCCTCTCTCTATCTTGTCCTCTCTCCTCTTTACTATTCTTTCTGAACCATTCTTTGTTCGGAATGAAAAAGAACATAATGATATAGACTTGACCATTTATCTTGAATGAGAGATATAAAGAAATTAAACTTTATTGCTTAGGAGATGGTTTTTTATATGTTGTCTTCCTTGTTGTAAGAACATTTTTCTCAGTGACTAGGTCGATCATGTTATGCTCTTGCTAAGTGTGTTCCAGGGGCTCCCCATTACCTCTAGGGTCAAGTAGAAAGTCCTCTGATTGTTCTTTAAAGCTCTTCATCACCTGGTGCCTTCCTCCCTCTCCAGCCTCTTACACCTCTCTCTCCAGCATAGAATCTGTGATCCAGCTACATTGACCAACTTTGTAATTACTTGGACATCTAGCTCTAACGTCTCTACTCTCTGTACTCTTGCAGCAGAAAGCTGCCACATCTGTACTATTTTCTCTCTTGGTCTTTGCCTCTTAGTTCCTCAGTTTCCTTCCAGTTTCAACCAAATCCCACCCTGTATAGGAGGCTTTTCCCAGTTCCTGTCCCCACTCTTGCTAATACCTTCTACTTTCCATATTACCTTCACCTACTTTTGAATGTATCTTGAATATACCTACTTACATACACAATGTTCACCCCATTGGGATGTGAGCTCCTTGAGAGTGGGGGCTGTTTTTCTATTTTATTTTGTTTTGTTTTATCCCCAGCACTTAGCACAGTACGTGGCAAATAATAAGTGCTTGATAAATAAATGCATGTCAACTGAGTTCCTGGTCTACTATTAATTAAAGCTTGAATTTGATTAAACTTTTTTTTCATTTAACTTCAGTATTTTACACAGTGATTTGCTTTGAGGTGACTTTTATATTATTTTTGTCAGATTTTATTTTTAGACTTTAAAAGTTTACTGTGGTGAAAGCACTAAGACCTTTGGAATACGATATATATGTATGTGTGTATGTATACATGTATCTATGTGAACTAAATGTGTACATAACAGTTTGCTATGGTGAAAGCTCTAAGAATTTTATAATACCCTATATATGCACATACATATGTACACACACATATATATACCTATATACACACATATATATATATTACATATTTACATAAAAGTTTGCTATGGTAAAAGTACTAAGACTTTTATATATACATACATATGTGTATATATTATAGGGACAATGTATTTACATAGATATACAGACATACATATAGAAGTATATACATTGAAATTTATAAATGACACATCTTTGTAAAATATGTCATTGGTAAAGTCAATCCTTGTGAAAGCATACACCATTGTGTACAGGGAAATGCTGTGTGTTTGGATAGATTAAGGACTAGAGACACACAGAACAAGCTCATTTTTGTGTTACACCCTTCAGTAGATTTTACCAGATTTGCAGGCCTCTAAGTGACCTGCCAATTATAATTAACCAATAAAAACAGTACAGGCTTTCAGTATTTGGTGGTACTGAAAATAATGTCTCAGGAAATTCCAGTTTACATCAGTTACCCTACACTATAATTTGATTTAAATCAGCTTAAATGAGTTGAACACAAAGAGATGACATTGAGGAGATTTACAGATGCAGGGCATGAAATTACTGGATTATATTTACGTACTACATACCAGTTGCCCTGATACATGTTCATTCTGTCAGGCTGAAGAAAGTCATAACTAGCTGGCATCTTAAAAGGCCCTGACACCATACCATTTACTCCATTAACTTTTGACAATGTAATGTTAAGTTGTGGTATGAGTCACATGATGCATGCTGTTGCCGGGGTCTTCAGAAGTTTCAGACATCAAAATATTGTCATGGCCCTTAAATTTTTATATTGTTGATTTTTGGAAGAGGTTTGACTTTATAAACATCCTTGGTTGCACATTTATTTAATAAAACATAAATAGTTTGGGACCTATTCAATATTTTTTGTCTTTTTTTTTCTTCCTTTTCAGCATTCTTCTCTACTCTTTTATACAAAAGCCAAAACTAGTAATTCATTTTTCCTCTCGTGGTGTTCCTTTATAGCAGTTAAAAATAGCATATTTTTCCAGGAATTTGTGACCAAAATATCTAGCCTTCCATGCTACTGCTTAAATATAATAACATTAAGAGAAGTATCATTTCTTTCTTTACCAAATAAATTGAATACAGTTGTTATGTATAGTGTGATGGGTAGGATCAAATATGCTTTCAGGCTTATAATGACAGCATTGAAGTAGAAAAGGGAAACAAAAGTAATTTCCTAGTTTGTGAAAATAATAATAATAATAGCTAACATTTATCTAGCACTTATGTGTGCTAAGCAATTAAAAATGATCATCTCTTTTGATCCTCACAATAACTCTAGGAGGTAGGTGCTACTGTTATACCCATTTTTATAGATGAGGACACTAAGGGAAACATAAGTTAAGTGCCCAGGGTCGCACAGCTAGGAAATATCTGGGTCAAATTTGAACTCAGGTCCTCCTGACTCCAGGCCCAATACTTTATTTATTGTGCCACCTAGCTGTGCTTAATTCTAATTCACTAAAATTGGAAGTAGTAGCAAAGAAAAAACAGGGAGAGATAAACTCAGAACACTTATGTCATAAAATCCTTGAGGTTAAATGAATTCTCCTCACTGTATGTAACATTTTTAGCACTCTGAATTCTGGGTTACAGAACTACTGGGTGACAGAGAGGGGAGAGAAGACCCCCTTCTACCTCTTTCCCATCCCAACTTCTATACAAGTGGCAAAAGATAGACTCAGCATAGGACTGAATAGGTAGTAGCTGGGGACAATATTTGAAATGACCTAAGCAGGATTTAGGACAGCTTGAGATAGTCAGGGTAGATTGTTCTGTTTCCCTGGAGAATATGTCTTGAACATAGACAATCTTTATGTTCCTCATACAGAAATACATGTGTGTATGTGTATGTATATATGTATATGTATGTACACACATATATATGTATACATACACATACACACATATATGTCAATAGGAGACCCAATTTTCTCTTCTCCCCTCCATTTGTAAATGAAGAATTGCATGTCTCTTTCTTGCTCTTCTGGTTAAAAACAATCAAGTCTCATTCAATATATGTCTCCTTTTCTTAGGTTAGAAACCTTTTACAGAAGAACCATTTGGAAGATGCCAGTCTTGGAATGTAGATTATAGATTTCATTTGATAGCCGTGGGTATCAGCATGCTTATGTGTGGTCTAAGTGGTGGTGATTTGTTCCTGAGAAGTTCATGTTGCTTTCTATCATCGGCATGATCTAATGGAGAGGATGGGGGATTTGGATCAGAGCACCTGAGTAGAAACCCTGGTTCTGCCATATGCAGCTTGTGGGTGAAAGTATAAGTTATGTGTCATCTATGGACCTCACACTCCTCATCTATAAAAGATGATCTAAGATCCTTTCAAGTTCAGAAGCCTGGATCTTATAATTCATTAGCATAATGAGTTTGTTAGGTTAGCTCATTTACAGCAGGAAGAGTTTGGACCTGAGGCTTTCAGGCTTGGGAAGAAATAGAGCTGAGAAAGGAGGAAGGGGGAAGTATGTCAGCAAAGGAAGGACTCCTAAGGCTCCAAAGTCTTGACAGTGAATTATGAGAGGAAAACCTGAAAGCTCTAGACCTGAGCTAACTTTTCCTAGGCTAGTGATGGCACAGTAAGAAGAACGCTGAATTTTCAGTCAGAGTGTCTCAGGTTGAAGCCTGGCTCTGTTATTCTGACCCTCAGTTTCCTCATCTGTAAACTGAGGGATTAATTTTAGGTGAATTCCAAGGTTCCTTGCAACTCTAGATTCTGATCTACATACAACCCATGGACTTTCATAGAATTTCAGGGTTGAAAGGGACATCAGTAACCATCTAGATCAGGGATGGGGAACCTGAGGCCTCAAGGCCACATATGGCCCTTTAGGTCCTCAAGTGTGACCCTTTGACTAAATCCAAACTGAATACCACTACAGAAGAGTTCTGTGAAGTTTGGATTCAGTTAAAGGACTGCACTTGAGGACCTAGAAGGCCACATGTGGCCTTAAGCCTGAAGCTTTCCCACTCCTGGTGTAGTCCAACCTATAGCTAAGTAAGAACCATCTCAACAACATACACAAGTGACCATGCAGTTTTTCTTGAAGATCTTCCATAAGGGAGAATCCATTACCTCCTTAGTCAGCCATTCCATTTTTGGATAATTCTCTTCATTCAGAAGTTATTCTTTACTTTAAATCTAAATCTGCTTCTTTTTAACCTCCAATCATTACTCCTACTTCTGCTCTCTGGGGCCAAACATACTTGTCTTTTTCTCTGTCAAGGAGAATGATCTTTGGTATGGAAACAACAAGGCTCAATGAGATTTGAAACTCAAAATCGTAAAAGACCACAATCTGATCAGGATGAATTAGTATATCCCCAGGCCCAGAAAAACTACATCCCATTGCACTGAAAGAACTGACAGGTGGGATTGCTTAGCTACTCTCAGCAATCCTTAAAAATCATGAAAAATTGTAGAGAACTGGAGAAAGGCAAATGCTGTCTAGTTCTGTTTTTTAAAGTATAAATAATGGAATCTGCTCACCTTAGCTGATAAGCTTCACTTTGATTCCTGGCAAAATTCTTGAATATACTAAAATAATGGTTATTGAATATCTAGAGAAGAAAGTCATGATTAAAATGAGCCACACATAGCTTCACCAAGAATAGGTTATATAGTAAGGAAATTGGAAAGCAGTTTCTCAGAAGATAAAGTTAAACTAACATCTTACACCATACGCCACAGAAAGTTCCAGATGGATACATGACCTACATATCAAAGGCATATTACAAACAATAAATAAATAAATAAAAAGGCCCCAGAAGAAGTTACGTTCTACAATTAAGGTTAGAATCAAAGACTTAACAAGTTCAATATAAAACAGTAGTGTGATGCATCTCATACTGTTAAAGAAAAAAGTTAATACAAGTTTATATTACTAGGAAGTAATGAACTGGTCAGACCTCATTGGGAACATTATGTTCAAGTCTTGGTGCCAAATTCTAGGAAGAATATTGACTAGTTGAAGAGAGCCAGAGTAAACAAAATGACAAGTTTGCAAATTCTGTTTTAGGAGATTATAGATTGGGGAAGTGCAGAAAGTGTAAAGAGGGGGCGGCCAGGTTCCTTAGCGAGTAAGAGCACCGGCCCCAGTGCCGGGATGACCTGGGGATCAAATCCGGGCTCAGATACTTAGCACTACACCCAGAAATAACTGGCTGTGTAACCTTGAGCAAGTTACTTAACCACGATTGCTTAAAAAAAAAAGTATAAAGAGAAGATGGTGTTTGTGTGTGTGTGTATGTGTTAAATGCATGACAGCTGTTTTCAAGTATTTAAAGGACTATCTCTTGAAACATGGTTTAGACTTCTGCTTGTTTATGGTGAACTGAACGAATAGATGACAGGTGCAGAAAAGTGAACTTGGGCTTGATATAAGGAGGAAGGGCCTCATAATTAGTGGCATACCAAGGTAGACTATGTTTCAGTAGGAGGTACTGGACTCTGTCTTGGAGATTGCCAAGTAAAATCCAGATGACTGTTGAGTTCAGGAGGGAATACTTATGCAGGTGTGGGTTAAATAGATAGCCCTTGCTTTCTTCCAATTTTTAGATTCTGGGATTACATTTTTGGAATGCTGCTGTCAGTTCTTCCTTTCTAAAACAAATTTGGAAAAGATAAAACTTTCTTTTTCTTTGCATGAATTACATACAGATGATAGCCCACATTTCTTATTATTACGATGCACATAAAATTCATATTGCCTGAATAGCTCATTCCTCAACAAGATCAACTCCTATTAGATATGAAGCCTTGTGTACCTTTTGTGGTATTAATTTCCTCTGTGCCCAGAATGCTTTCAAAGTGTCTGTCCCAATTTCTGCTACGAACTAATCTAGACTATCAAAGAGATGGGTGCCATATTTTGTTTGTTTGGAGGACTTTTTAACACCACCACAAAATAACAAGTATCTTCTGTGAAGCCCACACCCCTTACCCTGTGCAGTGGGCTCTATACCCTAACAATAATAAGACATTATGTATATACTGAAAGTATGAAAGAACCACCCTTCAAAGCACACAGAGGGGGTCCTCCATAAAGGAAGAGAAAGAACTGCGACTCAAGTAATAGTTTCTGTGTGATAGTTTCCAGTCGTAATCACTGGCCATGGCAATGTGGCTTACGTAAATAAGAGAACTGAGTGAGCGGAAAGAGTAACCATTAATATAAGGCTAACATTGGGAGAATGAGGAAAAAGGAACAGATGGAATGAGTTAATTGGTTAACATGAGTTAAAGTTAAATCTTAACCTGATTGTGTAGATATTTGTAACTGTAGTTATTATGCTTTGCTAATTATGTTACCTCATATCCATTAAATAGGATGACGCAGAGCTTTTGCACACTTTTCCTATTTGGTAGAGCTTTTCATTTCAGGTGTCTTATTTACCTGTAATTAAAAAAAATTGTTAACCAAATTTCATTTGAGATTATATTATGAGCTCATAAAAATGTTGTGGAAGCACACCTTATCTGAAGGTCTTAGACCTGATTTGATCAATCACCATTGTATGTTAATATGTAATTCTCTGCCAGTCACCATATGACGTACTCAGCAGGGATGCAAAACTCAAAAGTGCCATTGCATCAGAGACTCTGTAGTATTATTGAGGAAGCAAAATGTCCCAATATCCTATAAATAAACAAGAATGAAAGAATCACATGAGGAAAACAATCAATAGCAAATGGCAAAATGTGCTCTCTGTGAATATACAAGGTGCTTTTCACATTAGAAGCTAAGTTACTTAAGGGTAGGGACTCTTTGCTTTTGTCCTCTAGCACTTAGCACAGAGCCTGACATATAGTAAGTACATAATAAATAAGTGCTATTGATCAACTAACAGCATGCAATAGGAGTGAAAGGAAGAGAAACATTTTAGAGAGTAGTTGAGTAAGACTTCATGGAAAAGATGGGCCATAAACTAGACTTGGATGGAAGGGTGGCATTTGAAGAGGTAAAGATGGAGTATTCTTATCAAGGATATACAGATTCAGTACAAAGTCAAGCTTAAGAACACTGGAACCAAGGATTTCTGATTCTGAGAATTTGGTTAATAATGAGCCTTATTTTGGGGAAGTTGCATCTGGTGGTTTAGTTGTATGCATGGAGAGATTTACAAAATTAAAAAAAAAATGAAATGGGCACACATTAAAAAATCCTTTACTTCCAAAGAATGCATTTGGTATATGTGAGAAAACAAGTCAAACTTCCATGATCAATTCCAAATAAGAAGCTCCCCTAGCCAGATTCCTGGTGTTGCTTAGTTTCATTAGTTTTCCATTTCCGCCATGTTGGGCTCAAAGGCAGAGATTTTTCCTAAATCCCACATTCTTGGCATCATTACCTTTTCTCTACTTTCTTTTCTTCAAATGTGTTCTTTCCCCTACAATCTAAACAGGCAGTTCAAGTACTGAACTAATCTTTTTTTTAAAGTGCAAAGGAATTTCATGATAAAAATTATATATAGTTGAGCTAAATTATAATTCTCTTCTTATTCAATAGCTTGGTCTGTTTTATAGGTTTCATAGGATATAGAACTCTTCTAGTTCTATAAACCTTAGAGACCATAAGTTCCAAACCCCTAGAAAAAGTGAGGCCCAGATAATCTAAATGACATGCACAAGGTAGTAAGTAGCCAAACCAACAAGGACTTGATCCTAGGTCATCTGGCTCTAAATCCAGTCCTATTTCATTTAACTCTGCTATATAGTATTCATTCCCCCTTGTGATTTTTCTTTCTAATCTACAATTTTCTTTTCATTGCCCTGCCCCACTCCTACCCCATTTTCCAATGTGTTCTCCAGGCTCCTAAGTCCCTGAAGAAGGGGGGGAGGGGATTGGTCTTTTCTTTTATTCAAAGGCAGTTAATCTAAATTGAATTGTTCTTAATAGTCTTCTCTTAGGGAGTCCCTGATTGCCATTCTTCTTGGCTACACAGCACCCATTATTTTACTACTTTCCCTTAAGCAGGTCAAAACAAATAGAAGAAAATCTTAGCTCAAATTTGTCATGAGATACTCTAGGGAGTTATTTAGCATGGACCCCAAGGAAATGAGAACAGTAATGGGTGTGTACAAGGGGGAGAAGGGGATCTGCTGGTATCTGTGCAATTCACCTGTTGAATATGAGATGTGAATAGAACATTGAATTTGAGATGTCCCAAAGACAGTTGGTGATGTGTGACTGTAGCTCAGGAGAGAGGTTAGTGTTGGATATATGTATATGTACACATAGCATACATATATGCATATATGTACATAATATATTATATGCCTATATAAACATGTATGCATATGTATACAATACATTTCTATACACATATATGTATATATACAATCCATATAGAATTATTATCTGGACTGTTGGGTATTGATGAAACCCCTGAAAGATAGAGAGGGAAAAGGAGAGAACAGCCTAGAGCAGAGCCTTGGGAGATGTTCACAGCTAGTAGATAGACCTGGATGAAGAGCTAGTAAGGAATTCTGAGGAGTGGTCAGACAGGTAGGAAAAAAATGAAGAAAACAGGGTCACAAAATCTCAGTGACCAACAGTGTCAAAGGCCTCAGAAGGAACAAGTCCTTTTGCAGATGAAGAAACTGAGGCCAAGGTGACTCGCCCAAAGTCATACAGATGTAGGTGATGTCGTGGCTAGAATACTGCACTTGGATTCTTGAAGGCTGGTCCAGATCCTTCCTTAGATGTTTACTAGTTGTGTGACTTTCTGGGCCATTTTACCCCTAGCAGCCTTTTCTGCAAAATGGGGATAATAATAGCAACTTCACAGGGTTGTTGTGAGAATTAAATGGGATGATATATGTAAAATGCTTTTAAACCTAAATGAACTATATAAACTTTAGCTATTAGTATCTTTAATGGTGATATCTTTAGCTCCCAAGGATTCAGTTGCATTTTTTTAATGCAGAAAACCCCCAAATGTATGCATCCAACTCTAGCCTGCTACCTGAGGTCTAATAGTGCATCCCCACTGCCTGTTGGACATTCTGATCTGGATGTTCTAGATAGCACAAACTCAACATGTTCAAAACAGAACTAGTTATCATCTGCCTCTCTCAAACCCTTCTTCTGACTTTCCCTCTTGCTGTTAAGGGGGCCGCTGTCTTTCTGGCTACCTGGGTTTACAACCTCTGCGTCATCCGTAATTCCTCACCCTCATTAAGTCAATCAGTGAACAAGCACTTGTTATTTGCTCACTATGTTCTAGGCATTGTGCTAAACACTGGCAGATACAAAGAGAAGCTAAAACATGATTTCTGCCCTCAAAAAACTCACATTCAAATTGGGGGGAAACGGGGAGGCTACAATATACAAATAACAGTATATACAACATACATATAGTATAAATGGGAAGTAATCTCAGAGGGTAAGCACATATTCATTTAGTTGCCAAATCTTATTATTTTCCCCTCTACAACCTCTCCATTGCCTCTATTCACATAACCACCATTCTAAATCTCACACTATCTCTTGCCTAGACTATTACAATAGCCTGCAAATTAGTCCCCTACCTCATTCTAATCTCTACCCTCCCCAGACACTACCCTCTCCTATCCATCTGTCATACAAATGTCAAAGTGATTTTCCTAAATCATAGGAAATCACACCTCCACTCAATAAATTCTCATGGCTTCTTATTATGTCCAGGATCAAAGATGAACTTCACTATTTGGTTTTGAAAGCCTGTCAAAACCTGGTTCCTTCCTGTTTTTTTTTTCTAATTTTCTCATATACTACTACCCTCCAAAAGTTTTATAGCCCACCCATACTGGCCTATTTGGTATTCCTCACACATAAAACTTGTTGTTTTGTTTGGGGAACAGGGGAGTTCTAGGAATAAGGCAGCCTGGTCAATGGGCACTTGTTCCATTTTTCATCCAGGAAAAAGGCTCTAGGTCTTCAGTTCTGAGTCTTTATGGAACATGATCCAGGGTGAGAGATATGCTTCCCAAAACTATGCTGAATCTGGGTGAAAGGGTAATAAAGATCCCTGATGTGCCAATTCAAGTGGTGGGCTCAAAAGCAGTTTCCCAGGCCATGAATTTCCCTCTTCTCTCTTATCCTTCCCCTTCTTCCAATGAATTTTATCCAGGCAACAGAATTCTTAGTAACTGATTAATGATCTTGATGCCCAAAGCTTCTCTTTAGAACTAGGCCAAACCTAATGATTAATTAATGATTAATGATTCTTCCAGAGTTCCCTTTTAGCTATTGCCTTGCCTGGTATGAATCTACTTCCACAATGCCATTGGAGCAAGGTCCAGAATCGATTCTCTAAAAAACAGATCAGTAAAAACAAATATCTTTCTGCCTTTTCGTAAAATATATATAAAGTTAGAGGTTATTTTCTTTTAATACTTTAGAAATGCCTGGTGAACAAACAAAAAACCAAAGTGTGATATGCTTTGAAAAATGGTTTAATTTCACAAGTGTGATAATGAATCCTACACATTTCAATCTTCATCTTATATTACTTGGGAGGATTTTTTTCCCCTGTAGACCATAACTATGTGTATAATTACCACCCCATCAGCCCATCTCAATCTTGAGAGGCTCAGGAAGTGTAAGAACCCTAAAAGATCAAGCTGAGAGTCAACCTACTTACTATACTTCCCTACTCACAGGCTCCATGGGTTCAAGCAGGGGTCTTTACAGAGTATTATCACAGCCTTTAAGATGCCATAAAACACTATTTGCATGCAGCTCCCACTTAAGCTAAGCCCCCTAAACTTTTAGGAGTTTCCTAATTACTGATGATTAGCATGGTGAGAATTGATTGCACATGTGACTGGTCTTCTTGAGGAAAGGCCAAGATAACAGAGCTTTATAGAAAGTATAAACCCTGCAATGCTCAATAAATATTTAATGAATGGATAGTTAGCAGGGGTGACAGACCCTATTAGCATCTTTTTGTTTTTGTTTTCTTGCTTTTTTAAGTGTATGGGGAAAAGGGAAGGAAAAGTTAGAATTGTTTGATTTGAGGTAAGGAACTCCTAATGAAGAAGGATATCACTGAAGGTCTGTACCAGTTCTGAAACTTTTACTCTTAGAGAGTTCCCAGTAACTGAGGATTTCAGTGAATTGCCCACGGTAATATAGGCAGTAAGTGTTTGTTTAAGGCAGGTCTTTTCAATAAATACTTATTAATGTCTACTTTGTGCCAGCATGTATTAAGCTTTGGGGGTACGAATAAAAAAGGAGCTTACAATCTAATGGGGAAAGAAAAGGAAACTGAAAAGAGGTGGGGGTGGGGCAGGTCAGGGATTATCCATTGGGTGGGGACTGGCTATGGAGGAATGCATAGGTGGTACAGTGAATAGAACTCAGGGCCTGGAGTTAAGGAAGATCTGTACTCTATTCTGGACTCAGACATTTATTAGTTGCATGACTTTGGGTAAGTCACTTATCCCTTCTTGCCTCAGTTTCCTTAGCTGTAAAAAATGGGGATAACACACCTGACAGGGTTGTTGTTGTGGGGGCCAAATGAGATATTTGCAAAGCATTAGCATAGTACCTGACACATAGTAAGTTACTATATAAAGCTCTTTCCTTTCCCTCATCTCTTCCGTGGAGGCAAAATCAAGCAGAGCTGCTGATGGAAAATAGAGAGTTACCTGAAAAGTTCTGAGTCTTCGAAAAAAGAAGGCTTTGGGAAGAGTTTAATACACTCCTCTCCAGCCCTCCAATCAGAAGGGAGATGCAAGTTAGGGAGCTGAGATATTGAGTTATCAAAAGTCGAGTCGGTCTGCATGGGGATGAAATTTCAGGTGGTCAGCTTATGGCATGATGTCCCTTGGAGTTGAAACTAAGCAGAGCCACTGATGAATCTAGGACTTGACCCCAGGTCTTACTGATTCTGAGAAAATGCAAATACCCCTTCTGGGGGGGAAAAAGGGCACCTTTAAGACATTTCCAGTCACATACCATCAGGTTTTGAGGAAGAAGAGAAGGTAAAAATAAAATCCAATCAAACTGCATTGTAAGGAGAAGAATAAGTATTTTGAGATCATTGAGTCTTAAACCTAACTCTGATTCTGTTTCTATTTCAATTTTTATGTCTGCATCTGTTTTCTTTCTGATGGTACAGTTAGAAAAGCTCTTGAAGGCTATCTACTCCGAGTAGTTCCTCTTTTTACATGTCATATGGGGTGAATTTGGTGTCTTTCACCTCAGTTTATATAATCGAGGAAAATAAGGGTTAGATAACCAAGGTAAGAAAATATGAATATGCTAATAAATCACAAAGAGCATATATATATGCATATATACATATATAACACACATACACACATATGTGTGTATACACATACACATACATATGCATATGTATACACACATTCACATACTGTAATGCCTTCATTAAATTTGAAAAGGCTCCTCTGATTGAATTGGAAGAGAGGCTTAGTGTTAGCTGACCAAAGATTGTCCATACCTCCTAGGGGACTTTAAAAAAGATAAGCTGAAGCAGTCGAAGCTGATAGAAGGCAGGAAGCCACTTTGTGGTTTGTGACCCCTGGATCTCCAGCAAAGGGAAATGATTGGACAGGAGAAGAGATCCATTGTGGAGAGGAACAGACCTAAGGAGCCCAACTGAGCAACTGACCCATCACAGATGCTATGCCTTAGAGGGAGCAGCTTGAAGAAAACACAAGAAGAGAAAGGACATTCAGACCCTGCAATACTGGATTCATATGTTGTCTTGTCCAAAAACGTTCCTTACATGTGTGCTTCAATATCAGTGTGCCCCAAATTAATCTCACTCTTCCTACTGATGATAGATATGTATCTCACATATGTACATATATATAGGTATATTTGTGTATGAGAATCCACCCTAGGTTTGTGGGGGGTTCTATTGTATCCTACTGTTCTTACCATCTTAGGAAATTCCTTTGTTTTGAGTTAATTGTGACTTCTGCCTGATTTATAAAGGCAAGTATACCATAGGGGTTCATGAGCCTTGGTTTTAAGAATTTGGACCATCAGGTCAGCATACTTCTATAGCCTCCAAGCATTGTCATCTCTCCATGGGATCAGCCTGCATGTCTGTGAGTTTGGGTAGGTAGATCCAGATGGGATGTTAAATATAAATGAGGAAACTGAAGCTCAGAGGGGTTAAGTAGCTTGCTTAATTTAATAAACATTTATTAAATACCTACATTGTGTCTAGAACTATGCTAAGCAGGTGTAAAGCCAATCGCAAACAGCTCTCCTGAGAACTGCTGCTGTGAATAACCTTAAGGTTCTGATCAATAGTGTAGTAAATTCTCTATTTGTTCAGCAAAAAACTAAAGCAAAACATTCACAAAAATATAACATGACAATTTATTACTAAGGTAGCCACATAGTCTTAAACAAAACATATGATTCAGTAGGTCACAATCTCCTCAATCAGTATAAACTATCCATCTAAAGTCTTCTTTCACCTTGATTGGAGGCTGGCTTCCAATATCCTTAAGTCGGATCATCCTTAAGGGTAGTGGAAAGTACAAAGACATCCACCCTTAGGTCTCAATAAATCATAATCTCATCAGTCAGCACTAAGTGCCCAAGTAAAGGTCCTTTCATCTTAAGTTGAGGCTGACTTCCAAATTCCATGGCTCCTCTTCGACACTCTCAGCTCTCGCTTGGATTCACCCTTCTGTTGCCTGGATTCACAGGTAGGCAGCTGTCTGATTGCAGCTTATGGTGACTAGTCCACTCTAAGCTCTTTGCAGTTTCTGTTTCTGAGAAGACAAAACTTAACAGAGCCACAACAATTTTACACACATCAAGCTTGGCAGAGTTACAACAATATTCACACACATTTCCGGCATTATCATCTCAATTCAATTTCTGTCTGACAGAGTACCACAAACCAACAGACAAAGTGTCTGTCTGAGAAATCAAACATAAATCAATAGTAAAGTCCCAGGACTTATGTAAATGGCAGTAAAGCCCTCTTTCAGGACTTTTGTAAATAGCAGCAAAGTTTTTTTTTTTTTTTCCAGGGCTTCCAGATCATCATTAAAGTCCTCTTTCAGGACTTCTCTCCAAAAACAATAGACAAGGCTTTTGTCTGACAGACCAATAGACAAGCTGCTACAGAGTGCTGAAATCACAAGCATTCTCCCTCTGAGTTTTGCTTGGTCCTAGCTTGTGCTTAAGCTATTATCTACTCTGCTTCTTCCCATCGAATCCTTCCTGTTCCAGTCTTTAGGCAAGTTTCTCCCATCATGGGCTCCATATGATGATGTTAGGCCTATTAAGGTCATGGAAGGGCTCCAAACTAGCTTAGGCCTATTAAGGGCAACACAATGTGTACTGTTTCCAATAAATACTTGATATAATCACAGGAGAGTCTCAAAGACACTTGAGTAGCTGAAACAAGGAGCTAAGTACTACTCTGCTTGAAACAAGGAACAAAGTAATACTTTGCTCACCATTACAGCAGGTAGTAATTACCTGATTCAAGGTAACTTTGGGGATTTTTTTACCTTGAAAAGGTAAAATTTCTACCTACAACATGAATAGTAAAACAGGCCACAGCAGAGATCCCTAGCCTTTTTATTCTGAAGCTGACTGAAATAAAATAAAATCAATACAGGACTCTAGGGACTCTATCTCTCTTTGATAATAGTGACAACTAAGTGCCAAGTCTACTCTTTACAATCTTCGTGATTTCAGACAAATCAGTTAACCTTCCTGGGCCTCAATTTTCTCTTCTACCAAATGAGGAGTTGAACTATATGGCCTCTTAGTTCCTTTTCTAACTGTACATCTCTTATGCATCCTAGGTCACTATAGTATATTGGGATGATTTGCACAGGGCCTTTACTAGGGGTGGAGGAGTAGGGTGAGAGGCACTGAGCTTTCCTCTAGGACCAGGCCAAAATGTTGACATTTTTCAAACTGCTGCCTGCCTTGGTAAATGTAAGCTTTAATTATCTAGAATGGACTGGTTTGTTTGAAGTATGCTATAACTTACATTTCTCCTCTTCTATTGAAAACACAATGTTGTTGAAAAAACAGCTGTGGTGTATAGGAACACCCTTATTATTATTAGCTTTTAAAATCAGCCAGTTGTTTTGAAGGGCTGAGGTTTCTTCTTTTGTTGCCTCCCTCTTTCTCCCCCAAAGTAGTTTTCCACCACAGTTAAGGGTCACAATACTTTTGACATCAAAAGCGCCTGTGGTAAAGAAGCCTGTGCCAACCAGAAGTTAAGCCTCCTGATCAGAGCTGGGAAACTGGTCAGAAGCAACTTCCGACCAACCATTCCATCAAAGCCTGGACAGTAAGTTGGGCTGCGTGGGCCATTGGCAGGAGGACCCACTGGTCTGAAGAGTCACTAGCAGGTATTTGCATGTGGCTTTGACTTCTCTATGCAAAATACCAAAAAAAGCAGCATAGGCAGTGCCAACCTGGAAAAATTAGATTTTAGTTGACCATTTATTTTAAATTCGAAATTGGTGATGGGGTGGTGTGTGTGTGTATGGAGGGGGGTGGGGGAGATATGGAGTGTGCATGGAGAGTCTGTTTTTTCTCTCTTATCCATGACTCTTCCAAAAGTCATGTATTGTGAGCCAGGAGATAAACCTTTCCAGACCTCCCTGGAGCTCTTATATGTTATGTCAGTCTTCAATTTCAGGCTGCTCTGGTACGCTCATTAGAATTCAGCCCTATCTTTGATAATCCCCTTGTTTTACAAGTATTGCATTTATCTTCTTTTTGATTTTGCATATTAGCCCCAGAATACCCCAGTTCTGACATCTCTAAAACATTCCTCCCACTTAGGATTAAAAAAATAATGATCCTTCCTCCCCAAACCATTAAAAAGGTTCTGTTTTACATCCAAGAAGATATCCTTTATGTTCAGGATGTTCCACAGTTTTATTGGACCCCCTCAGTGAAAATATTTTTCTGCTTTATGCAAGGTTGATAATTTTTGTTTTATTGCACATATTAAAATGGGTGCCAAAAGATAATAATCTTCTCTTGAACTACTTTAAATCAGAGTATATTGAATCCCATAAAAAGGAAAAAGTCAAATCTTCTATTTCAGTTTAAAACTTTTTGATATCCTCCATCTTATTGCCTAACCACAAGCTTGTAGAAGAGAAACACCACTAAGTTTCATAAGTGTGGACTTACACGCTAGGATGTACATGTCTGCTTCGTTATGATGAGAGTTGAAAGTCAAATTAATACATATACCATCATTTAAAGTTGTTTATAAATCTATATTGTCCAGAGATCAGCCACAACTGAAGTTTTCGAGTTTTCCTAATTGTTAGATATACTTTCAAGAAATTTAAGCAGACTTACTCTTTCTAGTCTTAATGATTCATTCAAACTTGTAGCCAAGTAATAGAAATACAATATCCAATCATAAAACTACAGGTCAAATACAGAAAGATAGCAAATTATATCTAATTTTGTTTAAAATACACTAATGGACAGACTATTTTGGTCATTCGCTTTTGCATACAAAGGGGTACACTTTTGTTTGGTTTTTAATAAATCGGTATGATAATGAAACTGAAGGCACCTTTGGATGACCTTAGTGTCCTATAAGGTATCCTTTGCATGTTATTGTTGATATTCTCTGACCTAGGATCATAGGATCAGTGATTATGGCTAGAAGGGACTTTGGGAACCCTTTAATCTAAATCTTTATTTTAGAGGGGAAAACACAGTTCAGAGTTTGTAATTGATACAATGTCCTACAGGAAGTACTCCCTGAGTCTCTCTGTCTAGATCTTCCATTCTCTCCCTGTCTTTCCCTCAAACTCCCAGTCTCTCTTTTTTACAGAAAATAAAAGGAAATAGTGGCTTCCTAGGGACAAACTCCTAACTCTGTACTTTGTCAAGTCACTATGAAAGAGGTAGCAAAAGTTTAAAATAAGTTCTTTAAAATGTAATATTACTTCATAAGGATTTTTGCCCTACTTTTTGAATGACAATAAGAAAGATTTATATTATGTCTACAGTTAGCAAACAACAAGGTTTCTGCAGAAATAGTTCTGCCACTGTTTATACTGGATCAAGCCTCTTAGATGTGGTATAGATGAGGTTCATGCTTTAGGTGGGAGTTGAATCAGATGATGTCTAAGCTACATTTCCACTTTAGGACTCTACAGAAAGGTACTATATGTAGATATAGTAAATTGTATATTGTATATTATAGTATATATATATAGTATATTGTGTATGTATATGTATGTTTGTGTGTGTGTGTGTGTGTGGCAGGAGAACCCCCTTGCCTGTATCCATCCATCCATCCATCCATCCATCCATCCATCTATCTATATGTGGGGAGAGAGACAGAGACAGAGACAGAGAGAGAGAGAGAGAGAGACAGAGACAGAGAGACAGAGAGAGACAGAGAGAGAGACAGAGACAGACAGAGAGACAGAGAGAGACAGAGACAGACAGAGAGAGAGAGAGACAGACAGACAGACAGACAGACAGAGACAGAGAGAGACAGAGACAGAGACAGAGAGAGACAGAGAGAGAGTTTTTTAGACTAGGTCTTCCCATCTCATCTAGGCTGGAAGTTCAGTGACCACTCATGGGCTTGCTCTCATTACTGATGAGCATGAATGCTTTGACCTCCTCCATTTCTGACCTGATGTTGGACTTACAGTGAACTCTAGATTAGCTTAGCCACTGGAGCTCATGTGTTCCACTAATCTCAGCCTCCCAGGTAGCCCAGATTGTGTAAGGTATGTGCTACCTTGATCAGAACAATTGTATTCTACTTATGTCTTTGCTATTGCAAGGAAATGACATGAAAACTTTTCAGTAATATGATGAGATGGTGTAGCATTTAAATACCTGTGTAGATATACAGTTAAGAAAATAAATGGAAAAAAAAGATGTTTCTAGTATAGACATTGCTTCTTACACTGCTACAAATCCATTTGTAAGCTCCTTCTTTAGAGAGGAATTCTGATGCCAAACATGACCCTCAGAGATCTAGGTTTACGTCTGACAGAAGGCTAGAATTACTATGAGGACACAGCAAAGTGGTGATAACAGGTAGAAAATGAGCCAATTTTGTAAGAGCACAGATGTGAGATCCACAGTGGTTGTTGCTATTATATCACCTCTCTGGTGTATGTTAAATAGAGGCACAGCCCTGATGGCTTTCTAGATTATGTGAGTACAAAGGGTTCCAGCTTATGTGATGTGTTAGGGGTGAGAAAAGCAAGCTGGAGTAGGAAGAAGGGAATTGACTTTTTTTTCCCCTGTCATACTTAGACTCACAGATCTGGCTTAAAAATAGTAAGATGGTCAGAAGACACAATAATAATAAATAATAATCAGAGATATATAGTACTTCAAGGTTTGCAAAGCATTGTGTCTGTATATTTATGTATATAAAATCTCGATTGTTCTGCAACCACTCTATGAGATGCTATTCTATCTACATTTTACAAATGGGTGAATATTTAGGTTGACAAAAGTCAGGTAACTTGTCTAGGGTCCCATTGCCAATAAGTAAGTCCAGCACACTATTCCTCTAAACCACAAAGCTGCCTGAGGGGAGACTGTCACTATCTATGGAATTTTCCACTAACCAAGGTCAATAATCATACTTATTCTAAAAATAAAACTCTTTGTTATAGTATCTCAAAACCTGAATGCCCTTAGCAAATACAACATTAATTGTTTGTTGCCAAATGTAATCTTAGATCAGCCCTGGAGACTATGAATTGCACAAATATTTGTTAGAATATTTTCTCTGATGTTTATTGTGTGCAAATTTGGAGAAAAGTGTAAGTTTAGAGCCCAGATACTGAGAATTACAGTCTTGTTACTTTCAGAGCCCACATAGCCAGGTTAAATTTGAACAAATTTTTATATGAATGGATGAAAAAGTTTTTATTAAGTATTTGTTGTATGTCAGGAACTATACTGAGTTTGGCATGCAAATACAAAGCAGACCCTGCCTGTAAGGAACTTACATTCTATGTAATGGTGGTCTTGTAATTAATATATGAAGAAGAGATACAATGATGGAATTAGATCAAGTTCATGCCTTGCCTAAATCATAAATCTCTTGGATAAACATGTTATCTTGCTTTTGAGGGACCAATGTTTGGGAATTCATCACCTCCTGAAATAGTTCATTACATTTTTGGAGAGTTTCAATTTTTCTTCCTTATGAAATCTATTCCTTATAACTTATAATAAAATGGTTTCGTAGCACTTTAAAGTTTACAAAGCACTTTACAAATGTTAATTTGACTTCATCCTCACAGCAACCCTGTGAGGTATGTTCTATTTTATAGATGAGGAGATTGAGGCTGAAAAGTTAAGGACTTGCTCAGAGTCACACAGCCAGTAAGTGTCTGAAGGTAGCATTAGCACTCAGGTCTTCCTGATTCAAAATCTAACACTCTTAAGAACTGTACCACCTAGCTGTCTCTATTGTTAGTTAAAAGAAATTTTGAACTAGAAGAAATCTGCAAAATTAACTAGTCATAACTAGTAATGCTGAGAGAATTTAAAATGATTTAACCAAGATTAAACAGGTGATAAGTAGCAGAACTTTCTTGCAAATCTAAATTTTCTGACTCCAAGTCCAGTGTCTTTTTCACTTACTCTGATTGGAAGCAGAGAACAGAATTAGTACCACTGGGTGAAATGGGAGGCAGAAAGCTTGGAAAATTGCCTTGATGATGGAATAGTTACATTTGAACTTAGAGACACCATTCTTCTTCCTTTTCACACCTAAGAATTAAAAAAAAAAATCTAACAGGACAGAAAGCACTCTGATTTTGCTTTCCTATTGTTTTCCCAACAGTTCAAATACCAAAAGTGGGATTGATATTATCCACAAAGAAAGAGGCTTTTAAAAATGACTCACAAAGTAAAACTAAAATTATATTCCCCACCCTTACCCATATGGGCAGCAGAAGGAGTAATCTGCCAATGGATAACTATTATAAATGCATCATCCTTTTGAAATAGCCACTTTTTCACCAGCCATGGACAATTAATTTATAATGGGTGCATAGTAAAATCAAAATGTACCAGTTCATACGAAGTTTTACCATGCTATCTTTCTTTGAAATGGGGCAAGTGCAATCAAATAAAATTGTCATTCTGTACTGCTTCCCCAGCATAAACCACTGATGGATGAGCAATTCTCTACAGGGCTTAATGCATTAATACAAACAACTAGCATTTATATAGCACTTTTAAGGTTTGTAAAGTACTTTACCTATATTATCTCATTTTATCCCCACAGCAACCATATAAGGTGGGTGCTATTATTATATCCCTTTTACAGATGGGGAAACTAAGCGTTATATAGGTCAAATAGCTTGTCCAGAATTACTCAAACTAGCGAATGTCTGAGGAAGGATGTGAACTCAGGTCTTTCTGAGGTCTTTTTCAGGTTTATCTCTTGCAACTGTTATAATGAACTACATGGAACCAGAGTGGCTTGAAAGAATTAATGAGTTTCCTAAAGGCTATTATATTTTATATAGGGAATCACATATGTAAAGGAGAATAGAACCCTAAGAAGAATACATTGTGCTACTGACTTAAAACCTTTTATTAGAGACATTCTACTTGTTTACCTTGAGAGCCAGATTTCACAGCTCCCTGTTTTTGCAGGTAAAACCACTCTTTTCTTTCCTCATCATAATATTTATTACCTTTTTTCCCCTTAATCTATTTTCTTGAGCTGTGCTCCAGATAGATATCAATAATGTAGCATTTCCTTCTTATTATATTTCCAGAAAATAACATTAGTCATCATTGCCAGAATCCATGAGGATATTGTGTTACAGCAAAAACAACAGAGGCAGTAGTCAATAGTTGAGAATGAGCCAATCTTGAAATAAGTTTTGATTGAATGCAGTAATTGAAATATTGATATAAACAAAATTTCCTTTATACAATGTTGAGGCTCCATATACCTACATGCAATGTTTTTTTTTTAAGACAATTATTCAGGCAATTCAAGCCCTTTTAAAATCACTTTCACATGAAAGATTAAAAAAATTGAAGTCAGACCATTCAGGTAAACATCCAAGCAATTGCTTCAGTTTTACAATTTACTCTGTGTGTGTGTGTGTGTATGTGTATGTGCAGACAGAATATAACCATCCAGTTTACATTTTAGGAACTAATTCCTGTGATAGCCCTAAGATGGTCCTATAATTAGGTCACACTCATTATTTCTATTTGACATCCCTAAGGCAATTACACATTTAATTTATAACATATCATTTCCCTCTTGATGACATGTTGTTCTGTAATTCTTTTCATGCTTGTGCTTTGTGTGTTCCTCAAACTGAGTTTTGTGTGTTCCTTGACCTGAGTTTGGCTTTTGGTTACAGACTTTATCTTTTTATTTCATTAGTCAGTCCATCAGTAAGCTAGCATTTATTAAGTACTAATTGTGTGCCGGGCACTGTGCTAAACTCTGGGGATACAAAGAAGTGGGGGGAGGAGACAAAAAATAACAACAAAACCAAAGAACACAGCCCCTCTCTTAAGACATTTAAAGTTTAGTGTGGATGTATTGGCATCATGAGTGTCTCCACCACAATACATTAGCAGGAAATCACTCACTGTTAAATTCTTAACCAGATTTTGTCTATAGCTTGTGTAGTTCAGTGAAACACACTACACTTAATACAACTGTTTTTTGGACAAGGGACACATTTCCTGAAGATGTCTACCATAGTTAACTTTGGTTTTAGTTCATCTGTGATTATTTTAGCATATCTTATACTTTGACAGTGAATCTGTATAAATATAAATTTTCCTCCCAGGGGAATTACATATATATATATAAACATATATATATAAACACATATATATTTACATACATACATATACACAAATACATAGATACATACATACATATGCATATACACATACACACACAATTTTAGATGTTGAAGGAATAGATTTAAATCTGGGAGGAACTAGAGGATATCTGGTATAGCCTCATCATATAGATGAGGAAATTAAAGTAGACAAAGAGACAGAGAGATATATAGAGACAGAGACAGAGATAGAGAGAAAGAGACCAAGAGTGATAGGATTTGCCCAAAGAAACAGGGGTCATTAACGATATGCTGAGCCAGGATTTTAGTTCATGTCCTCTGAGACCAGACTCAGTGTTTTGTCCAGAGTCACCTTGCAGATATCCCCAAATCTTCTCAAATCAAACACATTGAAAAACTGAGCAACTCTATGGCTCAATTTTTATATACTGTTCTCTAAATAATTCATCATCTGAAGTAGAGGGGAAATTGAATAGAGTTATCACTTATATCTTTTATAAGGGTGTACTGGCCACCATTTTTCTAGAATGGTTCACATACATGTAATGTCAAGGTAATTGAGGTACAGTAGTGATATGACTCCCATGAATATGTATGTGTGAATAATTTGAATATGTGCCGTTGCATATATATACTATCTGGTGTTGGGCAAGTCATTTAACCTTTTCCTGCCTCAGTTTCCTCATCTATAGTGGGACTTGGACTTCATGACCGTTAAGGTTTCTTCCAAACTCTAAATATACTGTCTTTGAATTTTGCTTCCTGGAATCCATTAAGTTGTATTGGAGAAGAGCCCCTAGGCTTGGTCTCCTTTGAAAGGTAAGTTTTTAGTACAATTTTTCTTCTGCAAGATTTTTTGTACCTTATGGCTCCAGGAGAATTGCTCAATTCAAAACCATGTATAGCTTTGTAAAGGTAACTATTATAATCATCATCTCTATGCATGCCTGAATTTACTCATCCTTGGCTTCTTCCCAAAGTTGTTCTTGATCCCAAAGTCCATTATTCTGCAAGGAAGAAAGTCTGGAGGGCATTGAAGAGCAGCAGAGTAAGAGGGAGGCCCCATATTGGATAGTCACATGGGACAGCTGTGGTTTTTCACTAGGATTGGATATAATGGTCAGATTTGAGTTGTAACAGAATTTTGCCAACATTAATTTTAGGATATTGGAATTTTGCTTAGGGCAAAATTAAGGATCTCCCTGCAAAATTTGTTGTTTCTTTTTTTTTTTAATGGCCAGATAATATTTTATTAAAAAAAAAAACAAAATTTGTTTTTCATCCATGGAAACTATCTTTCATTTTCATGAAAACAAGCCAAATGCAGTTAATTTCAACTGAGAAATTATTTCATCCATTTTATGAAACCACAGAAATGTGTTTCACCACTTTTGCCTGCAGTGACTTTTCTTTCATAAAGTCTTAATGCCACGTAAGTGTGGTCCCTTGTGCTGTTAATAAACAGCATTGATACCATCTTTAATGAGTTAAATGAAAACTTTTATGCAATTTCCAAGTAAAAACAGGGCTTTTAAATGGGCCATTTAAATTGTAATGACAAATCTCTATGCTATACTGTACTATGTGTTCAGAATTCAGTCACAGAAAAACCTATCCATAAAAGAAAGTTAAGCCTGTATTTATTTTCACACTTCAACTCCAAAGAGGTTTCTTTTTCTGTACTATACATAGTATTAGATGTGACTAATAAACCAGACCATATCAAAGGACTCACACAGGCTCTTAAATCGCTTCTTTTGAAGAACATTGTAAGAAGGTGCCAACAAATTGGACAAGTGAATCCAGGCACTTTCTTTGACCATTGAACTCCTGGCTGAGAATGCAGAGAAACACTCCTTCTACCCATCTACTTGACTGTTAATAACTTTTAGAAGCAAAACTTGGGAATAAAATTTTCCAAGATTGGGCTCAAGTAAAAGGCATTTTTTCTGTTGTTTGGAAACTTGGAAATAGATTTGTTTATCTGTTTTAGTGTGACTGAATCATGAAAAAAATGAATGCTTTCCTCATTTTAGACAGAGAAGACTTTAACAAAAGCAAGAGAAAAAGACACGTTAAAAACTTGATGGGGAAAGATTTTTTCGTTTTTGTGGATTTCTTAATTTTAAGCGATTCAAAGTATCTCTTCGTGAGTACTAAAATATGTTTTGTCATATTTTAATCACATTTTCAATTTAGGTTAAGATTAGTTTTAGCAAGTGTTATGAAGTTATATATAGACTAGTTATAGATAGACTATATAGACTACCCCCCCTTTTTTTTTTGTAAATTGTGGAGCAGGCATATAGGCATTTATTACTGGATTGTTTGACTTTCTGCAGGCTTCCTGAGACCATTATGTCATCATCCCTTTTGCAACTTTGCATCTTTTCTTTTGCATTTTCCATATGGTATAAGACAATTTCAGGCACATAGGAAGGGTTTAATAAAATATAGATTTATTGAACAAATATTTAGTGAAGAAATTTTCACTATCCTGAAACATAAATGAAATAAAATTATTGATTTTCCTTTAATAAACAACTTCTAAAAGCTTTTATTTGTGACATAGAATTTTTGGCTTTGAGCTAAAAGGGACTGGAGAAGCCACCTAACACACTACCTTCATTTAGTCAGTGAAAAAATTGAGGCCCTCAAAGTTAGTTGACTATTCCAAGGTAATATAGGTAACGATTGGAACAACTGGGATGAAAATAGGGGCTTTTCATTCTGAGGAAGTGTACATTTGACAAAATTCAGTCACCGAGGTCCCCTTGAAGTAGATGCAGTTTTTAATGAACCAGAAACTTCCACTTTTCAATTACTATTTTCCTTTCCTTATTATCCTCTTCTTTTCCCAATCTCCTGGCACCAAGTATCCTTATCCCATCTCCTGACTAGGAGTGAATATTTGAGGTTAATCTGGGAGGGGGGCACAGGATGGTGTGGGAGAAACTTGCAGTAAGAAGGCCCTTACAATATGCTAAAAATGGTAGGATCAGTGTCTTGACTATTGTGATGACAAAAGAAAGGAAGTGACAGATAGAAGAGACATTTGAAGGATCAGGAGATGGCAACAAACTGAATAGAAGGGATAAAGGAGAGAAATGGGTCATCCATTATTATGTTTGATTAATGTGCGGATGCCTCTGAATTTCCCAGATAACTTCACAATCCTCTGTTTTGCTTTGGCCCTGTGGTACAACTTTCTCCTGAAGAAAATCTAATAACCCCCTATCATTATGGCTTATGTAGTATAAATTTCACTTCCTAATTTTTCCTAAGAGATGGTGAAAAGGGTGTGATTAAGCTTCATTTTCACTGCTTAGTAGATCATTCATATTGGTTAATTTAGCTTTTGCATGCTAGGTTAGGAATGTATAATTTGAAGATCTAACTAATAAAAAAATCTAGACAGTTATTGGGAAGTAATGCTTACTTACCAGGAACAGGTAATATATTTACATACAAAGAACTCTAGTTATTAAACTAATTTCAATATTATTTTTAAAATTTTATTTTTAATGAAATAAAATAAGCATGGTGATTTTTGGAGAGTGTTTTTTTTTAACAAAATGCTATTATTTGGAAACATACAAGGTAACTTTTCAAATATTTGAAAGACTATCATGTGGAAGAGGGTTTAGACTTGTTCTAATCTAATTTGAATGATCTAATTTGAATATTTTAGCAATATTATTATTGATATTGAATGCCATGTTTTTATATTTTGGGGATGTTCAAAATCAGTTCTGAATATTTATAAAGTGTTTCTAAAAGATAATTATTTGATTATCATTGATGAAAATTTATTTCATAGTACCTGATACCCATGCTTGCACATTTAAACAAAATTAAAATTAGTAACTTGATCAATACAAGACAACATATGCAGCACCCTTTGATACAAGTCAGGGGTGGGGAACCTGTGGCCTCAAGGCTACATGTGGCCATCTAGGTCCTTCAACTTCACAGAACAAATCCCCTTAATAAAATAATTTGTTCTATAAAATTTGGACTCAGTCAAAAGGCTGCACCCAAGGACCTAGAAGGCCACATGTGGCCACAAGTCTAGGTTCCCCACCCCTGAGATATGAACTTTTTCACTCCTTTCCTGACTCTCTGCTAATTAGATGGCACAGAGAAAGCAAACAAATGGCTTACATGGATACTTTGGTGTTACTGAGCAATTAGACTACTAGGTCCTTGTTAAACAAAAGCATCTCTTCAGTGCCTAATGCTTTTCAATTGGTACTCTATGGCTGCCATTATTGATCATGATCTCAGTAGAATCATAATTCCAGGTGACTCCAATGATAATGGAAAGATGCATGGATGGTACCAGTAGACTGAATGTATTACAAATGACTACTGACAATGGTCAAAGAGTGAAAAGTATTATAAAAGATGATCTGAAAAAGAGTCAGGCCAGTGATAAAGCAGGAATGAGAGATAATGGTCAACAATTGTTCACTTTTATCTATCGCTTTTTTTTAAATTAATTCTTTAATTTATTAATTTGTTTGTTTCCTTTTAATTTACAGGATTCAATTCCACATTTCCTTGAATTTCACATTTTGTCCCCCTCCCTCCCATGGCGTCTTATAATCAAGTATAGGATCTGTAGATACTTTCACATTATACAATGGTCAGGTTATAGGGATGGATTGTACCAGCTGGGATGAAAAATGGTATAGAGGACATAAAATCAAATAAGAGAACAAAAAAGATCAGGTATTTTGCTTCCACCTGGATATAAATTTAGTTCTTTCTAGTTCTTTCTCTGGATGCATGTTTTTCTCTCCATCATGTGTCTTTTGGGATTGACTTATATCCCTGCATTGTTGAGAGGAGTCCAGTCTATCAAAGTTAGTCATCACACATATGTTGTGTCCGTAATTGTGTACAAATTCCTCCTGGTTCTACTCTTCTCACTCAGCATCAGTTCTTTTAAGCCTCTCCAGGTAAATATGAAGACCGCCTGCTCCCCGTTTCTTATAGCGCAATAATATTCCATAACATGCATATACCACAACTTGTTCAGCCATTCCCCAATTGATGGACACCCCCTTAATTTCCAATTCTTTTCCACAACAAAAAGAGCTGCTATAAACATTTTTGTACATATGGGTCTTTCTCCCATTTCTATGATCTCTTTGGGATATAACCCTAGGATTGGTATTGCTGGATCAAAGGGTATGAAAGTATTTATAGCCCTTTGGGCATAGTTCCAGATTGCTCTCCAGAAAGGCTGGATCAGTTCACAGCTCCACCAACAATGCATTAGTGTTCCAGTTTGCCCACATCCTCTCCAGCATTTGTCATTTTCCTGTTTTGTCATCTTAGCCAATCTGACTGGTGAGATGTGGTACCTCAGAGTTGTTTTGATTTGCATTTCTCTAATCAATAGTGAATTAGAGCATTTCTTCATGTGCTTATAGATAGCTTTAATTTCTTTCTCTGAAAACTGCCTGTTCATATCCTTTGACCATTTATCAATTGGGGAATGACTTGTATTCTTATAAATTTGACTCAGTTCTCTGTATATTTTAGAGATGAGTCCTTTGTCAGAGACATAGGTTGTAAAGATTCTTTCCCAATTTCCCACCTCCCTCTTAATCTTGGTTACATTGGCTTTATTTGTACAGAAACTTTTCTATTTCATGTAGTCAAAATTATCCATTTTACATTTTATGATGTTCTCTAATTCCTGTTTCGTCATAAAGTCATTCCCTCTCCACAAGTCTGATAGGTAAGCTATTCCTTGTTTTAGCAGACTGCTTACAGTATCAACCTTTATACCTAGATCATGAACCCATTTAGACTTGATTTTGGTATATGGTGTTAGATAATGGTCTATGTCCAGTTTCTGCCATACTATATTCCAGTTTTCCCAGCAGTTTTTGTCAAATAGTGAGTTCTTATCCCAAAAACCAGGGTCTGGGGGTTTATCAAACAATACATTGCTGTAGTCGTTGACTTCTGAATCTCGTGTGCCTAATGTATTCCATTGATCCACTCCTCTATTCCTAAGCCAGTACCAAGTAGTTTTGATGACTGCTGCTTTATAGTACAGATTGAAATCCGGTAAAGCTAGTCCACCTTCCCTAGCATTTTTTTTTCATTAATTCCCTTGATATTCTGGACCGTTTATTCTTCCAGATGAATTTTGTTACTATTTTTTCTAACTCTATAAAGTAGTTTTTTGGTAAATTAATTGATATGGCACTAAATATATAATTTAATTTAGGTAAAATTGTCATTTTTATTATATTAGCTCGACCCAGCCATGAGCAATTGATATTTTTCCAATTAGTTAGATCTGACTTTATTTGTGTGAAAAGTGTTTTGTATCTATTGCTTTTAACATTTGCAAAGTATTTTACATGTTGCTTCATTATTATGCTTAAGGGATTAAATCTATGATTTCATTTGTTACATGGGGCTCTCATATAAGGAAACCATCAAGCAGGTTGGCTTCTCTTTCTTTCTTTCTTTCTTTCTTTCTTTCTTTCTTTCTTTCTTTCTTTCTTTCTTTCTTTCTTTCTTTCTTTCTTTCTTTCTTTCTTTCTTTCTTTCTTTCTTTCCCTTCCTTCCTTCCTTCCTTCCTTCTTCACTCCTTAGAGAGGTTCCTTCCTTCCTTCCTTCCTTCCTTCCTTCCTTCCTTCCTTTCTATATCTGATTACACTTGTAGAAGATCCTTTCTTAAGTGACTGTTCTGTCTTCTCTTCACCACTCTGTGCCTTGTTCCTTTAGAAGTTTGGTAATTATTCTGAACTGTGCATTATTCTTTCTGTCCTTTCATTGACTTTTAGCTCTTTGGAAGACTAAAGTTGGCTGCTTGTGGTATTCATGCTAAGTAGCCACAGTCAAGTTTTGCTTATATCAGGATTTTGGAGTTGGGGTGGGGAGGTCCTCATCCTACTATTAACTGTGAGTTCCTATAGTTATGAAGTTGTATTTTGTTTTCATCAAAACCTATGATTTCACTGGAATAGGAAACTCTCTGGTGAAGAAATCCCCGCTACTGATGCAGATCAGTAATTATTTCACAAATTTTAGTCTTAGAAAATTATCTAGGGTCCTCAGAGTTTAGATGATTTTCCCAGTCACCCAGCAAGTATATGTCAGAGATGAGACTTGAACCCAGTTTCTATGAGTCTCAGTTTTCTTATCTATAAAATGAAAAGGTTGAAGTAAATGCCACAACCCAAATTCTTTCTGATTCTAAAACAATGATATGATTATTAAGAGAGATCCTAGAAAAACTGATGATATATTTTTGCCTCATTATGAACTGAAGAATGTAATATTATCCAATTTACAATTTTACTGAAAACCTAGCACCAAAAAAGACATAACTGATTCTTTTAGTAATTAAATGAGTCGCAGTCATGACTCAAATTTTACTAAATATGAAATAAGTGAAATTTATTTCATAATTTCATTTTCATTTGTCAAGACGAAGTCCCAATAAACCTTGGGATTTTTTTCATATTTTTTTACTATGAAATGTTGGCCCGTATTTAAATGGCTTTGCTTTAAATTGACTTTTTCTGGTACCAATTATCCTCAGATAACAAGGACCTCCTGGGTCTCCTTATATTTAATTTTCTTTGTCTGCTGAAATGTTGCTATGTGAATGTTCAACTGCACTAAACAAGCTGGATTTAAAAATGTATCCTTTGCAGAGACTAAAGTTGGATGCTAATGTTAAGAAAGTACTTTTGAAATGTTTATGGATCAGTTTTTCTCACTGAAATAGACTTTTGCATACATCCGTTCCTTACCTCCCCCTCAGCCCCAAATAGACCTATCTTTTAGATGCTATCCAGACAAAAAAGATTTTGTATATGTGGAACTACAAAATTAATCATTTTGACCAGAACATTTACGTATTGAGGTCAGTTCAGTAACCCATTCTTTTGACTTTAAGATCCACAAAAGAACTGCTCTGTTGAGATACAGAAAGGAACAAGCCCATAGGAATAACGGGACTCTGTTGATCTTGTAAGTCACTTAGTTCTTCACAGATCAGTTAACTTAGCAAGCAATTAAGTGCCCTCATTTTATAGAGACAGAAGCCAGTTGTTTTGAAGGACTGTATTTACATGACCATCAATTCTGTTGTCAATAGGGCCCTTTGAATATTGTCTGAAAATGCATGGTTGCACCTATCACACATCTGCAAATAGAAGCCAGTCAGGGAGCATGAAAAGGAATGTAGGCCAGGAGGAAGAATACTCAGATTAGTTTGACTGCCTCAACTATTTCCTTTATTTTTAGAGTTTAAGTGGAGGTGGCTTAGGGAAGAGAAATAGTACAATTAAAATAAACCTGAATATTTGGGGTATTTTAACTATTACCATAATGATGGTTTCAACTTTTAAAAAAATTAATTTTCTTGTTTTTTAAAAACATCTTTAAGCACGGTGAATTGGAATGGGTAGTAGAGTCATTTATCCAAGTCAGTGAGATCTGGATAAAATTGCTATTATGACAAATGTTGATTAAGCCACAGCATCTGATTGGGTATCTGGGTCGCTTTAATGATTTCATTTATGCTTGCCCTTTCACATAATCAGCATCTATGTTGAGACACTAAAGACACCGTAGAATCTAGCTGCATTGGACTAACGGCTTGAAACTCTCCCACGTATATATTGACTAGATTGGGAAATAAGCTACACATTATGAAGATTTTCTAATAGGAGAATTCGAACTTTCTACTTCTTTGAAAATGGACACGTTTTGGAAAGGCATTAAAGGAAGCTTATGACTGAATAATGCTCAAGGAAATACCTGGGATGGGCAAGGTTTCAGAGGTGACATTGTTATTATAGCAGCATTTGTATAGTGCATTTACAAAGTATTTTATGGACATTATCTCACTTGATCTTCACAACAATAGTCTAGGATAAATGAAACAGGTGTGGTTAAGCCTACTTCACATTTGGGGAAACTGATGATCAGAGAGGTAACTTGTCCAGGAAACATAGCTACTAAATATGTGAGAGGTACAATTAAGATTTAGGTTTTTCCTGATACCTAGTCAAGCTTTCTTTCCACTATGAATGAATGAATCAAAATCATTTATTATGAGTTTGTTATGTGCCAAGCACTATGCTAAGGAATGGAGATGAAAATGGAAAAGACAGTTCCTGTTTTCAAGGAGCTCACTTTCTAATAGAGGAGATAACACATATAGAAGGTTAACTTCAAGCCAAATAGCAAAGTCCTATGGTCCTTATGCTACAGCCAAGCAGATAGTAATACAATGTTCTTTCACATCATTTCCATTGACAAGATTGTGCCCTTTCCTCTAAGGTTGAACCATTTGATAGTGACAGGGATTCTGGTGGCAAGAACCTTCTTTTCCAGGTCTTTGGTTTCTGTAGCTGTTGAGGGGAAGTGGGTTGCTACACAGGCAAAAGGAGTTTTCAGGTCTCTCTCCATAGGAACTGCTTCTGAGAATGAAGGCTTTGGAATCTGGGCTAGAAGCAGGACGAGTATTTGGAGGGTGAGAGGACTAACACTCCCAGGGTTCTTGGGGGAGTATATGCCCAGTGATAGCCATTAGTGAGCAAATCATGTTGGTAACGGTGAGGAAATGAATCTGTTCTTCCTAATAATTCCTCCACTTATTAAATAGCTGTTGGGACCCATTTGGAACCAACACCTGTGGCCAAAGGGTCACAGATTCCCAAGGTTCTTGGGTTGAAAGTCCTGCTTTATCTCCATTGAGGTCTAAAGGGAATTTATAATTGAGGTTCGACTTGTCTGACACATTCTGCCTCCTGTCTCTCTCTCAGGACATCTTTTGCTACTTAATCTAATCTGGTTTATCTGTTCCATTGGTTGGTTTGGTGGGATGGCTGGTGTCTTCTTTCTAGAAGTTACTTACCAAGATAATTCTGTGGCTGGCCGAAAGTAGGGCCAGTGGTTTGGAGACCCACCTATTTCCAGGGTTCTATGGTAGCAGTTGGTGGCATCTGATATTCCTAATTAGTAAGGAAGGCTAGTCCCTTCTTCAACAGTGATGTCTCCCTTCAGTGCAGGCCAAAGGGCCATGGATTGTCTCATTCAATAGTTAAAAGACATTGAATGTTCTGATGAGCAGAGTTTGGGGGGTTGGGATAGCATTCTAGGTACAAGAACTAGCACAAGCGAAGGCACGGAGGAAGGAAATCAGGTCAAGTTATGTTTATAGGATTATGAATTGGCTAGTTTGTGTGGCATAGGATTTGCATAGAAAAACTATGGGAAATAAAATTTGGATCTGAAAGATCTGCTAATATTACTTGCCCAAATTTTATTTTATTTTATTTTTATTTTATGATTGAACTCTTTGCTGTGTGACAAAAAGCAGACTGAATCTCTAAGGGCTAGGCTTCAGTTTTAAACCTCTGTGATCTCTTTAAAAATGCACATTTCTCATTGTAGTTCCACTTACCAAGCAGGCTGACTCTCTTCTTCCCAAATCAAAACAAACCCTGCTCACCCTCTCCAAACCCAATGTAATATATGGATATGAGCAAAATGGAGAACAACAGAATTCTCTTTGCATAAACTGTAATAAAAATGTTTCCTTATTAGGTGACAATGCTGGTGTTGCAGTTTCCTGTGATGCTGATTATCTACAAAAGTTAAATATTTAGAATTTGTTTTATTTGAGTGGTTCTGCCAAAAAAAAAGGTCTTTAGGTTCTCTGCCTTTGTGTAAGAGCACTTAGAACTAATCATTATGATCCCGAGGTCTGGGGTAGGAGTAGAGAAGAATGCAAGTATTTGTGGGTAATACATTAAAAAACAACAGCAACAACAAGAAAACTAGTCCTTGAAATGTATTTCCAAAAGTAACCATTGCATAAATATTATTTTTAGGATTTTTTTCCCAATTGATAACTTATTTCTATGATGATTTAAACATTTTAAACAGCTGCCCTCCCTAAGAGGGCACTCCACTTACATCAGGCATCATACGAAAAACAAAATATCAAAGAAAGCTTGGGGCTGCCTCTTTAATGTTAAGATCCAATCAGAGCCAGGAGACTTGCAGCTTCCTTGAGCCCATCTATGCACATATCCTTGAAGAACAGGATATTATACACAGCTCTTCAGTAAAGTGGTAATGCAGCCTCACTTAAACAGGATGTGGGCATGCTATTAATAAGCCCAATCTAGCCATTATGGGTGACAAGAAAATTTTTCACTGGTTTCCTCAGACTCCAAGGAGAAGAAGAAGTCCTTCCAGAACTTTGGTTGTCTTCGTTGAGTTGGAAGGTAGAGCCAAGCCAAGGGTCTGGCTTTACTGTGAAAACCAAAACACAAGTGGATTCATTTGAACCAACAATAAACATGTGAAAAAGAAACTGAGTAAAACAATACAAAAACTTTGCTGAAGCTTAAAGGAAATCATCCTGGGACATTCCGGCAAACTGGCTTTTGGCTCCTTCATACACATGGACACAGAGATCGGCCAATTTCAGTTACTCCTCTGTAATCTTACTCAACATTTACCTACCTCTCTAATTAAGATGACCAGTTTCCTTTGTGATTACTCAGTTTATGAGGTCATGGTTCTATTCACAGGACTCTACTTTAGCATTCTTTTAGCCTATTTTAGTTCTTGAAAAACTGCAGTGATTTAAGGCCCTGAAACCCCAATTTGTTGTCATAACCTAAAACTGGATTGCTGATAAAATCGGCAAATGTCATATGAGAAGTAGTTGAAGGCACTGGCCATGTTTAGCCTGGAGAAGAGATGTCTGAAAGCTGCTTTGTGAAGTAGGAATTGGGCTTGGTTATTTTGGCTTCAGAGGAGGCAGAGCTAGGTTCAGTGGAGGGTAAGCTGCAGAGAGGCCAGCTTTGTCTTGATGTCAGGAAATGTATCCTAATAATTAGAACTGCCCACAAGTGGGTCAGAGAGATGTGGAATCAGGAAAGGTGGTGCTTCCCCATCCCTCCCCTTGTCCCTCAGAAGTCCTCAAGCGGAAGCAGAACAATCATTTTCTGGGTAGATTATAGAGGAGATTCTTTTTGCGTATGGGTTTGACTAAACGGTCACTGGGGTTCTTCTCAATTCTTAATTTTTTTTGATTCTGTGAAATATTTATGAAGTGCCTATTAGTATGTGCTCAATAAATGTAGACATGTTGCATTTTCATTGGCACCATATGCGAGGAAGATTCACATATATCTAAGACAAAATCCATATGCTCTAAGATCTTACAATGTAGAAAACAAGAAAAGGCAAATACATATGCAAAAATATTAAGTGATAAATGAGTGGTACAGGCAGAAAAAATGCTGGATTTGAAATAAAAGAACTTAAGTTCAAACTTACTCTTTATGTGACCTTGGGTAGATCTTGTCAATTCCTTTGGCAACCTTTTCCTTATCTGGAACATGACTGGGTTGGATTAGATGGCTTCTAAAGTGCTTTCCAGCTTGAAATCCTATGAGCTCATTTAATCCAGGTTTGCTTCCTAGGAGTCATCCTCACTGTCTCTCACCTCCCACGTCCAAGCCATTGCCAAGACCTATAGATACTGCCAGTACTCCAGTGCAGGCACTCATCATTTCATGCATGGACTCTTGCAACAGTATCCTAAAGAGTGTGCCTCCCTCAAACCTCTCCTCACTCGATTCCATCCTCCATTCTGCCAATAAAGTGATTTTTCTAAAACACAGGTCCTACCAAATCCTATTTGGCATTCAAAGCTCTTCAAAAACTGACTCCTGCCTACAATTCCAGTCTTCTTACACTTTCCTGTCTGCCATATTCTCTTTGATCCAGTGCTACTGGGATCCTTGCTGTCCCAACAACTAGACATTGCTTTCTCAGCTCAGGCCATTTTCTCTGGCTATCCCCTATTCCTGGAATGCTTTCCTTCCTAATCTCCACTTCTTAATTTCCTTGACTTCTTGTAAGCCCCAACTAAAATCTTATTTTCTTTCCCAACTCCTTTTAACTCTAGCACCTTCCTTCTCTTCATAATTTCCTGTCTATCCTATTTGTAGCTTGCTTGACTTATTTGTTTCCTTGTGTCCTATGTTAGATCATATGCTCCTTGCAGGCAGGGACTGTCTTTTGCCTCTTTTTGTATCCCTGGCACTTAATACAATGTACAACACATAGTAGGAGCTTAATAAATTTTTGACTGACAGAGGTAGATATTAAAAAGTATCATTACCTTTATTTTACAGATGAATACCTAGGTCTTTTGGCTCCAAGTTCAATACTTTTGCCCCTTCATTTAAAATAATTGCTTGAAGAAGGAAGGAAACAAGTATTTATTAAATGCCTACTATATACAAAGTGCTTTACAAAATATTACCTCATTTGTTCCTCACAACAACCTTTGTAGGTGGGTGCTAGTTATTGCCATTTTGCATTTGATGAAACCAATCAGAGCTTTATTGACTTGCCTAGGATCACACAGCAAATATATGGAGCAGAATTTGAATTTAGGTGTTCCTGGCTCCAGGCTCACTGCTCTATCTCCTATGTCACCTACTTACATGTCAGCTAAAGTGGCAACAGTGCACATGACATCAAAATTACATTGTTTTCTTTGCTAGATCTAAATCTGCCTTCTGTTTCCCACCTCTAATGATCTGCTGATATGTAGCCTTAATTATTATAATGCCCTGAGTTCTCTTTTGCCTCCTCAGTTATGGATGATGATCCTGATTTGTGGGTAAGAGGTAATTGGAAGATGTCAGCATTTCTCAAATAGACCAGTCAATGACTAAAGTAAATGTTAAAGAATATTAGAACTTGGGGCGCCTAGGTGGTGCAGTGAATAGAGCACCAGCCCTGGAATTAGGAGGACCTGAGTTCAAATTCAGTCTCAGATTATTTACACTTACTAGCCGCATGACCTTGGGTAATCACTTAACCCCAATTGCCCTCCAAAAAGCAAAAAAAGAAAAAAAGAATATTAGAACTTGAAGGGATTTTAGAGATCAACTTACCCACTATATTCATTTTGTAAAGGAGGCAAATGAGACTCAGACAGTTTCTGTAGCATATAACTACTTAGAATTAGACTTCTCTCCCAACTCTTAATCTAAGTCCTTTCCTTAAATATGGTCCCTTTTGTCCCAGCCTAGTTGAGATCTTCAATGATTATTCGTACGTCAATGTCTTTATCATCCTATGACTTAAGTCAGTCTGTCATCCAGCTAGTCCTAATAACTCAAATCTCTTAAATATTTCATTCCCTACAAGCATTTTGATTTTTAAAAGAATCATGACCCAACATTTTCCAAAAACTGTGACTACTTGAGTAGTCATATGCCTATGGCCTTCTTGATGAGTTTGCAATGTGGCTTTGTTATTGCCCCTTTTGGAATGGGAGTCTTTATGCTCATCCTGTGAATAAAGTGAATCCCAGATTTCAATCCTTTCTGCACATTTTTATTATTAATGAGATTTTTTTCTTTCTTTTAGATACTTTTATATTTGGTAATTTAAAAATTTTAATCATGGAAACTTTAGGGGTCTTCAGGTATAAAAATTTCTAAGTAAAATAAATTTCTTCTAAACTACTTCAAAATTATAATATATTGAATATAGGAACCTTATGTTGACCTGCTTTCCTGAGGACCCCAAAGATCTGTACTTCCTTTCATTCTTTATCATCCACAAGGTATTTATTGAGCACATATCTAGTTTATGACACTCTAATGATCTAACGAAGATGAGCATGGACATCTTTAAAATTTAAATAAGTTCCTTTTTTCCTCAAATAGCTGTTTTTCCTCTTTCATTTACAAAATTTGGACCAGTTCTGTAAGCTCTTCAATGTCCAGAGCTCCCAGTGTGAAATTTCTTCTTCCAATTCAGGTAGGCAGCTTTTATACAATTTACACTCATTAAGAATTGCCTAGGATATTAAGAGATCGAGTGACTGGTCTAGTACCACACAGTATAAAACAGAAACAGAACATAAACCTAGTTTTTTTTTTTTCTGACTCTGGAGACCTATTTTTTAAAAATTCTAAATCTTGCTGTTTTCATATGTTACAGAGACATGAAGAATTCTTCAAGTTGCTCCTCATGGCACATAGTGCAGAACATGTATAGATATTCTCTGTTTGCTCCTAGATTGTTCTGTGGAATCTTTGGGGGCTTACCTTTGTCCATTCATGACTCAAGAGCTTGTAATATGCGATGACAAAGAGTCCACTCATTGGAATCATGAATGACAGAAAGTAGGCCCCCATTGCTCTCTGATGATAGACTGGAAACAGACAAATTAATATTTGCACATGGTGTATACAGCCTATCAAGAAGGGGAAAACTTAACATGAATCATGCTTCTGTCACACCAAGGAGCCTGTTGGTTACACAGTTGGTGTTCATTGTGTAAAGTATTCAAGAAGGTGATGATCATGATGATAGTAGGTATGATATATCATGGCCAAGGTCAAAAAGCTTCTAAATAGTGTCACATGTATTTCAAATATATTATGACATTGTGGAGAGGGTGCTGAATTTGGAGTCGTGAAGACCTAAGTTCATATCCTACCTCAGACCCTAACTGTATGACTCTAAGTAAGTCCCTTAACCTTTCTGAACCTGTTTTCTGAGCCTCTATTAAGTTATTATAATAATAGCATCTACTTCACAAAGCTATTGGAAGGAGAGTAAATGTAAAGTTCTTTGTTGACCCTAAGGTAATCTGGTTTCCTCTTCCTCCAGAATTCCTGAGTTCTAGTTTCTGATTGGTGAGGTTTCATTTTATCTAAACTGGTCTTGACCTACCACACCAGTTCTCTAGTTGCTCTCAAGAATTTTGCCACAAAAGAGAGGTGTCCTGTGGTATGGCTTGGAAATGGCCAAGAATTGGTATTGTGGGCCAGCTGGTATGGTGTGTTATTAGAATAGGAGACTTTAGTTCTAATAAAGTTGTATAACTTTCAACAAGTCTCCTAATAACTGGCTTTGAATAATGAGTATATTTTACTGAATGATTTCTAGAGTCCTTTCTAGCTCTAAGATTTCTTGATCTTAAGTCAAGGGAAGGACCAGAAACTAGAATCTTTCCTAGTGTTAAAAGATCATAAGGTCAAAACCTATTTTATAGGTTGAAAAAGTCTAGAGAGATTTATAGGAAGCATTTCCAAAATATTTAATAAATAGAAAAGGAGGCACAATTGGATTAGCAGGACACATTCATGTTAGCTAAATATTAGGAAAGTTTATAGAAAATAGATCTGTGATGTTGGTAAGTTAAAGAAAATAGATTGACTGAGGATCTTGAAGCCACAGGAGAGAAAGCTGTATTTGATCCCAAAAGAAGAGAACTCTAGTTTTCTGATTAGGTTAAGATTCTGATTGGAAAGGTTCTGGTGGAATCTTAACAAAATGACTTTGAATAACAGAAATTGGATTGAGAGGGATGAAGTCTCCCAGTAGCCAAAACCAGATGCTGTAAAATTAGCAAGGCAAGAATAAATCAGCATTGTGTATATTCCTAGAGTGATAATTTCCTTGAGGTAGTCATGTCAGACTAATCTCTTTGCCCAAGGGATGAGATAAGATGTGAAAATATAAATGAGGTCTCAGATTATTAAGTGCCTACTAGGTGCAAACTACTGTGTAAGTACTGGAGAGATAAAATCAACAACAAAAATCTCTGCCATCAAGGAGCTAACAATCTACTATTTGATTTAATTAATGAATGGTCTATTCATTGATTCAATTTCTTCTTGCAGAAATTAGATCTTAACCACAAAGAATAATTATCTCATGTTTCATCTGGGCAATTCCATCTTCCTCCATGACTCCACTCTCCAAAGGAGCAAAGAAGTCACAAAAACCCGTGTAGTCGAATAAGGTCACTGGGACACATTGAGTGTGAAACTGGATATAAAAGTACAGAGGAGAGACACGAATTAATGGTGATGCTAATCCTCCAAATTTGAGGCCAGTCAATCATTCGGCTAACATTTATTCATTTTGTTCCTCCTAAGTGTCAGGCACTGGGGATATGAAGAGGGGTAAAAAACCAGCTCCAGCTCTAGAGAGCTCCCTGTCTGATGGGGGAGACAACTGTGGACAGACAAGATGTAAACAGGATAGACTGGAGAGAGTCTTGGAGGGAAGGCCCTAGGAGTAAGGAGGATTGGAAAGGCTCCTTTCAGAGACTTGAAGAAGTCAGAGAATCTAGGGCATGGAGAAAGGAGAGAGAGACAGAGAGAGAGAGACAGAGAGAGAGAGACAGAGAGAGAGAGAGAGAGAGA